>NC_134486.1:358183003-358413003 GCF_040206685.1 Ascaphus truei
TGCATGCTTAAAATAGGCAGTAATGTCATGTTTGTCGGAGTAAAATAAATAAAATACACAATAATATTATACATATTTCTGTTCTGTACCTGTAGCTAGTAATAATTTCTCATTAACATGTGTTACACATGTGTACTACCCTGTTGTTCCCCATCTTCGCCCACCATCAATTGCTTCCACTGCAGCAATGCATTTTGGGAATTCACATGTAAATGAGCACGCAATGGCACGTCCTATATTAGTTACTGCTTTTAGTAGGACTACAACATATATGTCTATTTTGAGATATATATATATACAGAATCAGACATATACATATATAGATGCAGGTATGCTTATATTGTGAAGACAGTATAAAAAGCAGTGTAACTATGCAAAATAACTGTAAGCAACGACACGCCTAGTACAGTAATATTTCTCACCTGGTGGAAATTGTGAGGGGTAAATTCCTATATCACGGTCACCAGGTAAGCCTTCCACGACGACGGGAAGTAATTTTGCCCGAAGCAGCTCCTCCAATGGACTTAATATGAGACGTTGTGGTGTCGGCCCACCTCCAGTGCCAGTAGCATGCACGCGTTGGTGTTGTATTTTCTTTTTCAATTTGGACCTAATATCATCAAATTTCTTGTGACAATTCCGCTTGTCCCTCACATGATTCCCACACGCATTGACACCAATGACTATTGTGTCCCACATTTCTTTTCTGCTTGCTGAACTTGTCCGCCCTTGAAAAACATATAAAATATATGAGGTAAATGATTAATAATAGAAGCACCAGTTTCCTACACTGCTAGCTGTTCCAAGAGATAGCAAACATGCTGTTTTATGTGTAATATGTGAAGCACATGAGCATTCACTACTAAACCTATACATGAAAGCAAGGTTGCATTCATATTGTATGCAGTTATGGCAAATTGACCGCCTGTGTTTAGTTGTCCTTGTAAGGCATGATAAAAAGCTGTGTTTCCAGACTAATTAACATAGAAAGATATTCTGAACCCATATTTGCATATGAACAAAACTCAGATGACCTAGGATCACATGTATTTGAAGAATAAATGTAAAGGTACACTTACCTAGTAAATGTCCATATATACTGTCATAGTGCTCCAGAATGCCAGTGACAAGAGCTGTATTTTCCTGGTCATTGAAGCGAGGATTACGTGGCTTCTCCACACGTTTCTTCCGAGCAGGTTTAGGGTCAGAGCTTGGCTGGTGCTGACTGGACTCTCCTTCTTCCAATGGAAGAGCCTCCAAAAGCTGCCCACCAGCAAGCACGCCACCACCATCCACCCCATCAGCAACTGCGCCACCAGCAGCACTCACAGCACCAGCACTCCCACTCCTAGCACCAGCACTCCCACTCCTAGCACCAGCACTCCCACTCCTAGCAACAGCACTCCCACTCCCAGCAACAGCACTCCCACTCCCAGCAACAACACTCCCACTCACAGCAACAGCACTCCCACTCACAGCAACAGCACTCCCACTCCCAGCAACAACACTCCCACTCCCAGCAACACCACTCCCAGCAACACCACTCGGTGCACCAGCAACATCACTCCCCTGAACAGTACGTTCACTCCGACGCGTACTCGCACGAGTAGCACTCCCACTTCCACCAGCATCACTCTTCCCACGCTTTGCGGGCATACTTCCAGCACTCACAAAAAACAGACAACTAATGTACAGCCAATCACACGAAACACTTCCA
Organism: Ascaphus truei; assembly: GCF_040206685.1. Classification (NCBI taxonomy): domain Eukaryota; kingdom Metazoa; phylum Chordata; class Amphibia; order Anura; family Ascaphidae; genus Ascaphus; species Ascaphus truei. The sequence goes on from NC_134486.1 coordinate 358,184,721, forward strand.
CATATAAAACAAGACAAAGATGTAAACAAAACAACAATGGACAAAGCTCACCCAATACACAACAAGTCTCTCCGTCAATATGCAAATGTTCAATCAGCCAGCTCTGTGCGTCTCTCTCTCTCTCTCACTCCCAACAACACAGAGAATGATTAGCAGTACACGTTGCCTTTAAATATGGCGCGCAATCCAATACATGCTTGTTTCGCCTGATTCAGCAAGATTTGTGATTGGGCAACCTATCAGCACCCCGCCACGCACGCCGATACACCTGTGTGTGATCGGATAATCATCGTGAGAGTGGGCGGATTTGTTTTCGGGTTCATTTTGAATGTATTCGGCACTTACTGCATACGGAGAGGAAAAATCGCCATTAACATGACTAATCGGTAAACTTGCCGATTTCACTTAATCGACGCTTACTGCATGAGGCCCTTAGTCTAGCCGCTTCATAGTACTTTGCTAAGTCTGGTTGGCCCAGGCCACCTCTTGCCTGGGAGAGAGCCATCAGTTTCTTCTTTATCCTAGGTTTTCTACCGTTCCATATACATTTAGTTATCTCTTTTTCCAAATCTCTTATTACATAGGTTGGAACCGTTACTGGGAGCACTTGGAATAGATAAAGTATTCTAGGTAATAGGTTCATTTTCACTGATATTATTTTACCCGTCCACGATATCTGGTATCTTGACCAGGATTCCAGGTCTTTTTTCAGGTTTTTAATAAGATTCGGGTAGTTTGCTCTATACATATCATTATATATTCTCGTAATGTATATTCCTAGATATCTCATCTTGTCTGACATCCATTTTATTGGGATTTTTTTCTTTAGTGCGCTTTCTAGTTCTTGAGGTATGTGTAGGCCTATAGCCTCTGATTTTGTGTTGTTCACTTTAAAGTTTGAGAGTGTGCCAAATTCGTCTAGCGTGTCAAATAGGTTTTTTAATGAGGTATCTAGGTTATTCAGGGAGAGTAAAGTGTCATCCGCAAATAGCGACACTTTATATATGTTGTTTCCTATAGGGACACCCTCTATCCCTTGGTTCTCTCGTATTCTTGAGGCTAATACCTCTATGCACAAAGCGAATAGCATTGGGGAGAGTGGACACCCTTGCCTGATACCGTTAGAAACTGCGAATGGTTCTGATGTGTAACCTGAGGTGCGAACTGTGGCTATTGGGTTGGAATATAGCGCCTTAATGCCTTTAATAAAGTTTACATGTAGGCCCATCTCTCTGAATACCCGGAACATAAAGGGCCAGGCCACTCGGTCAAAAGCTTTCTCAGCGTCTAACCCAAGAATCAGGGTAGGACGTTGGTTTTTGTTACTGTTGTGGATAATGTTGATTACTCTCCTGATGTTATCAGAGGCCTGCCGTTCTGGGGTGAACCCCACTTGGTCAGGGTGTAACAAGGAATTTAATACTCTGTTCAACCTGGTTGCTAAAATTTTGGCGAATAGTTTTATGTCTGTATTTATCAGAGAGATGGGCCTATAACTGGAGCATAACGTTGGGTCTTTTCCTTCCTTTGGTATTACAATGATAGAGTCCTTTAGGGACTCTTTTGGTGGTGCTTCTCCGTCTAGGATCTTATTGAACCAGCGGATTAGATATGGCTTCAACGTGTGTTCGAATTTCTTGTAATAGAAATTAGTGAACCCGTCTGGGCCCGGGGCTTTGGAATTCTTGAGGGATTTAATGGCTGCTGAGACCTCCTCTGCTATTATCGGGGTTCCTAGTTGGGCTGATTCTGACTCGTCTAGTTTGGATAGTTTTGTGTTTTTTATATATTCGTCTAGCTTTGCTTCGAGCCTCTTGTTAGCTTTATCGGGGTTTGTATAAATTTCTGTAATACTGGACAAACTCTTTATTAATTTCAACCGGATTGAGTGTTAGGCTATCTTGTTTGGTTTTTATGCTGTATATTTGAGGTTTGCTATTTTACTGCGGAGTTTTGCCGCCAATTGCCTGTCTGCCTTATTGCTTTTTTCGGAAAAGATCTGGTTTGTCCATCTCATTGCTTTTTCAGTATCTTCAATCAGTATATTTTTAAGTTCCAATCTATCCTTGTCTATCGCTGCTCTAACTATGTCCGTTGGGCCTTATTGGTAGGTCTCCTCGTTTTCTCTGATACTATTGTTTAGTTTATATATCCTTTTGTTTTTCTCCTTTTTCCTATGGGAGGCAATACTGATTATCTTGCCTCTGAGCGTAGCTTTATGCGCCGCCCATAGTGTACAGTCGCTGATTTGCCCGTTGTCATTTATTGTGAAGTAGTCCTGTATAGCCTTTCCTATAGCATTTTTAGTGTCTGGTAACCTGAGCAGGAGGTCGTTCATTCGCCAGTGTGTGCCCATCGGCCTTTGATGTAGGTCTCTTATACTTAGTGAAACCGGGGCGTGGTCTGACCATGTTATATTGTCTATTTCTGCCTTTATTATCCGATCCGCCAGTTCTCTAGATACAAGTATATAATCAATGCGAGTGTATTGTTTATGCGGGGGTGAGTAAAAAGTAGACCTTTTGGTTATGGGGTTCATTAGTCTCCGTGCGTCGACCAGCCCACCCAGTCTTATGCTTTGTTTTAGAGCGGTTGAGCTCTTCCGTCTCAAGTATTGCTCTTTGCCCTTGAGCTTCGCCTGATCTTTATTGCAATCTATAACTGTGTTAAAATCACCTCCAATTATTAAGTAACCCTTCTTATATTGGCTTATCATCTCGAAAGCCTCATTAGTGTAGCTTTCTTGATCTGTGTTGGGGGCATATAGGCTTACAAGTGTTAGTTCTATCGTGCTTAGTTTACCTGATACAATTAACATTTGCCCGGCCTTGTCTCTCTTTATTTTTTCTACTACAAAGGGGATAGTAGTTCTAATCAGGATGGCTACTCCCGATTTTTTGTCTCTCGCTGGTGAGTGGTAAATTTGATGAAAGTTTTTGTCTCTTAACCTAATCATGTCTGCTCTATTCAGGTGTGTTTCTTGAATCATGTGTATATCGCTTTGTCTGTTTTTGAGGTCTCTGAACAATAGTCTCCTTTTCATGGGAGAGTTCAGTCCTCTGACATACTGCGTTGTTATTTTTAATACTTTAGCCATATGTTGGTTTAAAATTTCGTGCGCGGGTATTTGCCGGAGGGAGCTTGTTGTTAGGGGGTGCCCTGTGGAGGTTTTTCGGATTGCGGGACCGTATCCCAACTATTGTTTTGGTTGTGCCATGTCGTGTGCCTTTAGGTGTACTCCAGTGTGGATGAACTGGGGAGAACATTGGGGGGGAACAAAAATAACCTTGGGGAATTTTAACGTGGAGTGGGTTAGTGCCCTCTGGTGCTTTGGGCCTTTGATTCTGCGTTTGGGGTTTCGGGGACATGCAGGGTCAAGAAAAAAGGGGGGAAAATGTGTGTGGGGTGCAATGTGGTACTTGCAGTCTGGAGAGTATTGTTTGTAAACTGTAAACTGTAGTCAGCTCCGCTTGGACTTCCGACGGTGAGTCGTGTTGTTGAACAACCTTCTTTTCTGCTAAGACTGACTGTAACTAAAACACAGATGTGGTGGGGGGAAATACAACAATCAAACTTCTGGGTCAAACATGTTAAACAGTTTTAAGCACAGTAAATATAAAAAAAAGAAAAAAAAATACAAATAATTTTTTTAACTATCTGAGCTAGATCAAATCTATGGAGGATTAATAATGGCTTAAACCTTATGCTCTCAGTTATCTAGTTGTACTGTGCTTTTTTCCTTTTTTTCCCTTCTTTTCTATAAAACCTTTTCCCCTCCCTCCTCCCGCTCCCGATAGTTCGTGTCTTTGTATTTGGAACAGCATACAGTTTCGGGGCTGGGGTTTACAGTTGAGGTAGGAATGTCTCTCCTGTACTCTCGTAGTTTTGCCGTGCTCTGGTTGTTAAACCTCAGCTCTTGGGGCTTGATGGGTTATCCTGGGTTAGTTGCCACCCTGGACCACCTTTCGTGTCTTGGTCGCGGAGAAGCTTTCCCTGTATCTCTTCATAGTTCTTCCGGGATCTCCAGTCCTAGCGCTTTGATGAATTCTGGGCCTTCCTCTGGGGTTCGCAGGGTGGCCTGTTTGCCTTTGTTGGTGGCTTGGAGACGGAAGGGGAAGCCCCATCTATACCTGACGTCTCTGCTCCTCTGGTAGCCTTTGATGTTCTTGAGTTCTCGCCTTTTGGCCATGGTTGTTGGCGAGAGGTCCGGGAAAATTTGCAGTTCCTTGTCCTCAAAGGAGATTTTATCTAGGTTTCTGACTTTGGTAGAGATTTCCTCTTTGGTAGAGAAATAGTGGAACCTTGTGATTACGTCTCTGGGCCCTCTGTTTTCAAATTCTCTCGGCCTGTAGATTCTATGGGCTGGGTCGAGTTCCAGCTTTGCTTCGCCGATTTCTGGGAGTATGCTCCGAAAAAGTCTGTTTAGGTATGGCTTGATTTCCTCGTTAAGGACTGTCTCCGGGATGTTGCGAATTCTAAGATTGTTCCTCCACGATCTGTTCTCTGCCTCTTCTTGGGCGTCTTGAAGGCAGGAGATCTGTTTTTTCATTTGGGTTATGTCCTCATCTGTCGCCGCTTGTCCTTCAGTAACTGTCTCCATGGCCTCCTCCAGTCCCGTCGTCCGCTCCTCTACCTCTACGATCTTGGTGTGTAGGCTCTTCATTGCGGTTTGTAACTCCTCATGAAATGCCTGTTTAATTTCTTTAACCCAGGTTTTTAGTTCTTTCCTGATGTCTGGGTGCCTATCTGCTTCTCACCCTGAGTCCGAGTCTGAGCGATCTTGATCTTGGGCTTGTGCGGCTTTCTCTTTGCCTTCTGGTGAAGAACGTGGAAGATTCTGGCTTCCCTGACTTTTTAGGAGGAGCCATGCCGTCTGTGTTCGGCTATGGGGAGTAGAGAGCAATCAGGTCGGGTCTTCCCCTTCTATATTGGTTGCTGGTTTATCTTGGATATAGGGAGCTGAAGGTGATTCTTGTCTTTTTTTTTCTGTGCTCGCCGCTATCTCACATATGCACCCCCACACTTGGGCATTCTGTTAGTCCATAGGACTAGTTGCTTGGTTCTCTGTGTCGTCTCCTTGGGTGGAGGGGGGGAAGGGGGCGGGCGCGAGGGGGCGCATTCACTCCGCTCTTTGTTTGTTATTCGCCTTTTCCGCTGTGCGAAACTTTCAGTGCTTTTCAGGCCCCCTTGAACTGTGGTTTTTATTAATTTATTTATATTTTATTAATTTGTTTATTGTGGTTATTTTGTCTGGCCTCTCCCTTTAAGGGCCAGTGGTGGCCATCTTGGATTTCCAGGTAGGAGACGGCTGCAGCAGAGGGGTTCTCGGTCTTAGCTGATCTGCCTCCCTCACTTCTCTTTGCAGAGAGGGGTCTCCTGCTCTCTCTGCTACAGCGGGAGAGGGGGGGTGGGCACAGGTTGGGGGATTGGTGATGCCTGACTGTGCTACCCCAGAGGGGCTCCGACTCCCAGGTGGCCGTCTCCTGCCCCCTCCTGTCCGTGAGGCCCTCTCCGGTCCGTCCTGAACCATCCCCCCTCCCTCTATACCTCTGTCGTCGTTGCGCCGGGATCCCCGCTTTTTCGGCTCCGAGTTGGGATTCAGGGTTCCTTCTCCGTCGCCCGGTGTTCCGTTGCAGCCTTCAGCATGCTCCTGTTCAGGCGCGTGCGGCGGCCATCTTGTGTGCTCGTCTGTATGGGAAGCTCGTGGGTGCTTGGGGTCCCGATTCTCCGTGGGCTTCACGGATTGGGTGTCAGCGGTCGATGGTGTGTGGTTGGGGGATGTCACGGACCGTCTGTGGGTTGTTTTGGCTGACTTCTGGGCAGTGTTTTGCCGTTTAAACTCCCTGTTTGGACGGAGCTCGTCTTCTGTGCGACTTGCTCGTTCTGCGTCCAAGCCACGCCCCCTCCATATAACATTTTTTAAATGTTAAAAATTGATTCTTTTCTTTTCACAAAGGAGCGTACACTTAGTCGACTGACATTTAAGGGCTGCACACAAATATCTCTGATTTCACCTGCGATTGCACAGCATGTTTCAAAATATTGCCACGTATATCATTAACTGGATCTTACCTTCTTTCAGAACTGTGTTCCGGCATATTGTGATCTTCACAGCGCGATCTCGTTATATTATCAGAAGAAGGCGAAAAGGTAAAAGAGACACGTTAATTTAGACAAAGAAAACCTTTTTTCCCGTATGGTACGCGCATGCGTCATGAATCGAACGCATATGCCTGTCATTCGGGAATAAGAGATTTACACAGTGTATAAACTATTTCCGCTATAGTTACCTGCACTATATTGCATTCATATTTGGTGCAGGCATGGAAGGGGTGATTGCGAGGTAGCCGCTGTAGTCAATCAATTCGTTGTTCGGTGGGTTCAGCTGGGTAGGGTTGTAGCTTACTCCATAACAGTTTGAATCTTGTACAATGTACTGAGGCAGATACAGATAGTAACTTTGTGCCATTTCATCTGTTCGAGCAAAGTCGGTATTGTGCATGTAATCGTAATCACTTGCTCCGTTATGGCTCTGGTATTGGTTGACCATATCCGGTTGAAATTCATAGAAATTCTGCTGAACATTTAAGGCACCGCTGCGGGCACCTATATCATGGTAGTTGTGTCCGACAATTGTCTGTCTTCTGACATTTCCATTCGCAGACATACGCATACCGGATTCATAAACTGACCAACAGCCACCCCTGCTTCCGAGAAACGGTGGGTTTCGAATAAAAGAAGCCTTGGTTGATAAAGTGCGGCGGATCGAATTTTTCCATACCGTAGGTTTTGGATGATATTGATAATAAGGGTAGTTATCCGTAATATATTGATAGATCTGTGAGACAATAGCTTTTTTCTGGATCTGATTTATTAATGGCGCTATATATTAGATTGGCGTAAGAAAACGGAGGCTTTTCCTTAGAACACATCTCAAACGGCATGTTTATACAGGAAATGGAGTACAGTAACCAAAACGATCCCTTAATTTCATCTTCTTACAAAGTATCAAAACTTTCATTATGTGCACAACACTGTACAAGGTCATTATACAAAGGAATAAGTGCCCATGTATTATTCTCCCACAGACAGGTGGTCTGTATCTTAGCAAATTTGTGCTTGCGTATTGAACATGATTCAGTAGCAAAACTCAGAAACACACACATTGGATAGAATATTGTTTGGAAAGAACATGTGAAAATGTTAAACTCTTATAATGATTATTTGCGCAGTTAATAATACTAATTAACTATATATATATATATATATGTATATATATATATATATATATATATATATTCAAAAACACAGAAAAAACAGGCGCACTCATAGCGTAAAATTGTATAACAATAAATTTATGGAGTAAGGGATAAAAATGCACACTCACAAACAAAGCTGAAAAAAATGCGTTTTTGAGTACAACTCAGCCCGTTCAGACGCAGGAACCCAAGGAGGAGGACTTCGGTGTGATGTCCGCGGTGTGTCTTGCCACAATAGCCCCTCTAGGTCCTGGCAGGGACCGAAAGCCACGAGGGACACCGCCTTCCCCTCTCTCCGGTGCTACACAGAGCATACACTGAATAGAGTCTCGCGTGAACTCGATGATGTCAGCGAGGTTTCAGCCGGGGAGAGTTCACAATGTAAACAGGAACTTGAATGTCTGAATGGCTGGTAGCAAAATGCTATCAAAGCAGCAGGAGTGCAATAATGTAGATGAGTGCAAATAAAATATATAACCTGGACAATAGGCTCCACAGCAATCTCTACGCGTTTCGTCTCAAGCGAGACTTCATCAGGAGTTGGTAGCATAGGCATTACATACAGTTATATAGTACACATGACCAATAAGATCATAGGAGGCAGAGGATTAGTAATGAGATACACATGATGAGTATTAGGGTTGGGTTAACCCCTATATATGCCAGAGCACACATAGATAAGGATTCACAATTTTAATCCTAAAGACCAAGTATGTTATAGCATATAGTATTAGACGCTTCAACCAATGCATAAAATATATATCACAATTATAGACCAGAAATTAAACATACAAGTCAGCCAAAAAAGGTTAACCTGAAGAGTTAAGTAAAATATCATTGGTAGTTGACTTGCATACTAACATATATATAATACGTATAATACAGTAAACAGATGTCAATATGTGGTGAGCAATACCCTAAGTATAGAGAGATAGCTATATAACCACTAAATATAGGAGGAGACAACATAGGTGCTATATATATATTTATATATCATGTAAGCAGATAGATTATTCACTAATGAGAAATCTATGCTGTTTAGTTCACATGTATGCACCTGAAATATGTTCTCATACACACTTGATTATTGCACATTGTTAAGTATGTTTGGTGAACATTAATGAACGGAACTAATGGAATAAGAAGACGAAGAATAAGAATAAGACATTGACTACTTTTTTTGTGATAATCTTTGGGATGAACGTGTGGGAGGCCTTGCTGTGGGATCACGTCCACGGTTAGTTGATGGTTGCCTTCTTCTTGATGTTGGATGCTGGGCCAGTGTCAGTAGTTGAGCAAGTGCCAATGGTTGAGCCAGTGCCGGGGGTTGTGCAAATGGTTGAGCCAGTGCCAATGGTTGTGCCAGTGCCAGGGGTTGTGCCAGTGGTTGAGCCAGTGCCGGGGGTTGTGCCAGTGGTTGAGCCAGTGCCAATGGTTGAGCCAGTGCCGGGGTTTGTGCCAGTGGTTGAGTCAGTGCTGGGGGTTGTGCCAGTGGTTGAGCCAGTGCCAATGGTTGAGCCAGTGCCAGTGCCAGCTGATGTTGCTGCGGCTGTGCCAGTGCCAGGATTTGGGCCAGGGGAATAGCCTGTGCCATTGGATCCTGTGCCATTGGATCCTGCTGTACCATTGCCTGGGTCTCTGGCTCTGTTTGGGTCTCTGGCTCTTTTTGTGTCTCTGGCTCTGTTTGGGTCTCGGGCTCTCTTTGGGTCTCGGGCTCTCTTTGGGTCTCGGGCTCAGATAGTAGCTCTAGATCTGATAGTAGCTCTTGATCGGAGAGTAGGTGTACATCGGATTGGGCCTGTGGCTCGCTTTCTGGCTGGGATTGTGGCTGTGGCTGTGGCGGGGGCTGTGCCTGGACATGTGTCACAACCTGGCCCATACATTTGGCAATGATAGAGAGGCTATTTGCCATGTTGTCCAGTGTCTCCTGTTGTTTAGTCATAAGGTGTGTCATGTTTTTCATTTCATCACATATTTTTTCATTGGTTTTAGAATGTCTGTCTGCCCGATCTTCTTGGTTTTTGATAAACATGGCCTCTAGGCTGGTTAAATTGGACAATGCTTCAGCACAAACCTGGTCTCCCTGGCCCGCTTGGATCTCCCCATTGTCATCACTTTCTGGATTTTGTGTATCCTGGAATCCAAGAAAATCAGGTCCGAAATCTTCCGCATCTGAGACAGGAATATGTGGGGGATCGACTATCATCTCCTCCTCACTTCTGACACGTTGTTGTGGTGATGCAGACGCATCTGAATCCGTGTCCTCAGCAATCACTATATAATAAAAAACAAATTGCTAAAATCAACATAATGACTAAGTAATTATGTGCTCCACTTTATTTGCCTGTACATCCAATGTTAATGCACATATTGTTATGCTATTTCTTTTATACATGCATCAGTTAAAGCTGCAGTTCAAGCTTTTTTAACTTCAATAGTTTGATGTGTGCAATCTCTAATTGCCTAAACAACTGCATAGCTGCCGGTCAATTCGTTCTCCTTGTATTGATGGGCGAAGTTTGGCGACATCTTTAAATATGGGGAATTTGAATGGTTGCTAGAGGAACAAGAGGAACAAGCATGCATGTTCAAATACAATACAAGAAAATTGGTCTTTCAAAGTTGTTTTGTTTAAAACTGAACATGCTACAATTATTTTTTCTTACTACACAACTGATTTATTAAAAAATACACACATGCAGGATATTGCTTGAACTGCAGCTTTACATAACAAGCATGAATTTCATAAACTGAACAGTGACATGTGTAATGTTGCCATTTCCTGATCACATCATCTAAACAGATGATTGTAGTTTTATGTATGTATAAATGCTTGCATTTCTCACTATTTATGAATTAAATATTGATGTCATAGCATACGACTCACCTGGTGTCGAATGTGAGAGAGATGGCCCAATATCTCTGTTCCCTCCAATTCCAAATATAAGGTGGGGAGTCATAATTGAAGACATATTTTCCTCGTAGGAGTGTAAATGCAGTGATGCTGGAGGTCCGCCTCCTGTCCCACATGTGATACGTCCGGCCTGTGCCAGCATATTCTTGAGTCTATGTTTGATGTCCCCAAATCTTTTTTTACACGTCTCTGGGGTCCTTCGAAAGACGCCTGCTGATGAGAGAGCTCGGCATATCTCTGCCCACAATTTTGTCTTCTGACTGGTCTTGGTTTTAACTGTGTATATGTAACATTGTGCTAATATACATTTAAGTAGTGATTTAATAATGTATGGTAATATAATAAACATTTTTACAACATGTACATATAATTACAGACACCTATTAAGCTATGTCATGAGCGCATTCGTGACAGATTAAATGTGCCCAATCAGCTGCACACCTCCCGTTATAGCATACATGTTTACCAGCTCAATGTTACATAAGCATGTCTTGCATAAACATTTATGGCATATTTTTAGCATTTCTTTTAACACTGGGAGGAAATTACTGTGAGGGAGTCGGTAAGATCTATAGTCCCAGTTTGTGGTGACTATGATAATGGGCCTGTATAAGGGGTAAGTGACCAGGAAACGTAACGTTTCCCCTGCGTCTCACCGCACCCACTTCCTTCCCTGTTAGGGATTTCTTTATCATATCCCTCACTTTTTAGTAATGTCACTTTCCCCCCTTCCCTCATCATCCCTCACCCTCCTGTTAATTGTATGTGATTAGAGTTTTTGGGCACAATGACAATTAATGTTCTTCACTTTTACTCATTCATATATATCAGCATTTCAAGTATCATTGATTGTTTAGTGTTGATTATGAGTGCGGGGAACACTTTTTATGTTCTATATGTACTTAGGAGAGATTAGAGGTCTCTTCATTGTTCCCCAGCACCCACAACTTACCTATGTCAAATATAGTTAATACATATATAGTGCGGACTATACAACATACTTTCTATATTCTAATAGAATAATTGTTAAAACATTCTTACATGATAATGATCCATAGAGTTGTTCATAGGAATCCATGACACCTTCAACAAGAATGTCATTTTCGCGAGGGGTAAAGCGGGGTTTTCTTAGGCCCTCCATCCGCGCCTGGCTTGTTGATGGCCCCTCATCACTTCCATCCTCCTCTGCATCACTGCTAGTATGGTGGACAGTGTCCCTCTCTCCCTGTCCAGTACTCTCGCTACCCTCACCCACCTGCACTCCCCCACCTGGAGTATCATCACGGGACGTACCTGCCCTGGCAGGACGGCCCATATCTCTATGTCCCACTCCTCTCCCACGCTCCCCCACTCCCACCAGCCACCGCACCTCCTCCAGTCCCAAACTCCACCACTCCACCAGCCACATCACCTCCTCCACTCCCACGCTCCACCACTCCACCAGCCACCGCACCTCCTCCACTCCCATGCTCCACCACTCCACCAGCCACCGCACCACTCACACGTCCACGTCCACTCCCACGTCCACTCCCACGTCCACTCATCCTCTCTATTTCAGTCATTCACAAAAAACAAAGATAAACCAAAATGACACACTAACAAAGTTCAATCACACTAACAATACAAAAATGTAGAGAAACAAAATATAATAACACAAGACAACTCACTCAATAATCGCCAACAAATCACAAACTCTCTCCTACTACTACTACTACCACCAACTCCACTCTATCTCTACTATCCTCACAATAACACCCACACTGGCTGAACAAAATGGCCGTTTTATATAGGGTATTCCTCCAAAATAGTGGAGCGAAAGTGTGATTACTATTGTTTTCATGTGATTGGCTAAATTCCTCACTTCAGCATTTCAGCATTTAACCACTACACTACCATGTCCCAACAAAGATATATGACACACACACAGTAATTGACAATGATATTATATTGAATGGCTTCACTCCTTCCATGGACTCTCCCACAGATACCCCAGGAAACAAAGGGGAGATACAGGAACCTCAGGGGAACATGATTGCCTTAGCGTGGAGATGACCAAATTCTACAAAAAATGGTAACGTTTGCTTTTATAATACTGTCAATGAGTATGGGGTCTTTGGAGCTGAACCGCATTGGTTTCAGCCTCTTGGACCCCCTACTTCAGAAGATACAGGCCCCATAATGGGATGCCAGTTTCCCCTGCAGAATGTAAATGTCCCGGTCATGAGTGCGGGACTCATTTTTATGTTCTATATGTACTTAGGAGAGATTAGAGGCCTCTTCATTGTTTCCCAGCACCCACAACTTATTTATTTATTTATAAAATATTTTACCAGGAAGTAATACATTGAGAGTTACCTCTCGTTTTCAAGTATGTCCTGGGCACAGAGTAAAACAAAATAATACATGGTTACAAATACAGTTACATAAATGAACAAGGTATACATTATATACAAGACATTGCATGCACAGTTAAAGAAAATATATATTATGAGCGTATGAAACAGTTACAGACCAGATTAAAGTGTGAGACAGCCTTAGATTTGAAAGAACTTAAGCTGGTGGTGGATATGAGAGTCTCTGGTAGGTTGTTCCAGTTTTGGGGTGCATGGAAGGAGAAGGAGGAACGTCCGGATACTTTGTTGAGTCTTGGGACCATGAATAGTCTTTTGGAGTCTGATCTCAGGTGATAGGTACTGCATGTGGTAGGGGTGAGGAGCTTGTTCAGGTAGCTGGGTAGCTTGCCCAGAAAGTATTTGAGGGTGAGACAGGAAAGGTGAACTTTGCGCCTAGACTCTAGTGATGACCAATCTAGTTCTTTGAGCATTTCGCAGTGATGTGTGTTGTAGTTGCATTGGAGAACAAAACGACAAATTGAATTGTAGAGGGTGTCAAGTTTGCTAAGGTGGGTTTGAGGAGCCGAGCCATATACTATGTCTCCATAGTCAATAATTGGCATTAGCATCTGCTGTGCAATACGCTTTCTGACCAGGAGACTTAGGGAGGATTTGTTCCTGTAAAGTACCCCTAGTTTGGCATAGGTCTTGGTTGTCAGGGTATCAATGTGCATCCCGAATGTTAAGTGGGAGTCAAACCATAAGCCCAGGTATTTAAAACTAGTGACAGGTGTTAGGGTGGTTTTAGCGTTGGTTCTAATCAGGAGCTCAGTCACTGGAAGCTTTACAAATTTAGTCTTGGTCCCAAATACCATTGTTACAGTCTTGTCAGTGTTTAAAAACAGTTTGTTTTGGGAAATCCAGTTTTCGAGTCTCAAAAAGTCAGACTGAAGTATGTATTGAAGGTCAGAGAGGCTATGGCTGTGTGCATACAGGATTGTGTCATCTGCATACATGTGTATTGAGGCTTCCTTACAAGCTGTGGGAAGATCATTAATGAACACTGAGAAGAGTAGGGGCCCCAGAACAGAGCCTTGCGGGACACCACCGGTGATATCCAGGGGGTTGGAGTTAGAGCCTGAGATGGACACATGTTGGAATCTTCCTGATAGGTAGGACTGAAACCAGTTTAAAGCATGTTTCCCTATTCCAGAGCTCTGGAGTTTGTTAAGCAGGATAACATGATCAACTGTGTCAAAAGCCTTTGCAAAATCTAGGAATACTGCACCAGTGAGTTGTCCCCGTTCCATTCCACACTGGATTTCATTGCAAACTTTTAGCAGGGTAGTTACGGTGGAGTGTTTGGGACGAAACCCAGACTGGAATTGGCTAGGGAAATTTGTCTTCGTGTAGAAATCGCTTAATTGGGAGTGGACACATTTTTCCATAACTTTGGATAGAATTGGGAGAAGTGAGATTGGCCTGTAGTTTGAGACAGTGTTTTTGTCCCCACTTTTGAAGATTGGGACAACTCTGGCAGTTTTACAGGTCTTAGGGATATGGCCTGCAGACAGGATAGAGTTGACTATGGACGCAATTGGTTTGGCAATGGCTGGGGCACCAAGTCGTAGGAACCTAGATTGTAGTAAGTCGGGTCCACATTGGCTGCTTAGTTTTAGTTTGAGGAGCGCTTGTGTAATCTCCTCTTCAGATACTGGGCTAAATTGAAAATTGTGGGCAGTGTTGGGAGGGGGTGGGACTATAGGGGTACTCCCAGAATGAGATTCAGGTTTGGGGTTTGTGCTGCGTTTCGCTAATAAGTTAGTGGCACACCCCACAAAGTAATCATTGAATGCATTTGCAATGTCAGTGTGGTTTGTCAGAGTAATATCCCCCTTAGTGATATTACTTGGTTGTTGATGGTTAGGAGCTTGGAATATATTGTTGATAACCTTCCAGAAGTTAGCTGGGTTTGATGTATTTTGGTGGAGATTGTCAGAGTAATATTGTGCTTTTGCATACCTTGTTTGCCTTGTGCACACGTTCCGCAGGCATCTGTAGTGATTGAGATCCTTGGTAGTGCCAGTTACTTTGTAGCTTTTCCACAAGGCATCCCTGAGCTGGTAGAGTGCTATAAGGTCAGGTGTAACCCATGGAAGGTGGGCCCCCCGTACCCTTATTTTGCGTAGTGGAGCATGGGTATCGCAGAGTTTTAAGAACTCGGATTGGAAATAGTCGAGCGCAGAATAAGGGTTGGGAATTAAATCGATTCTGATCCATGGGCAGTTGGTAAGGTCATCCAGAAACTGTTGTGGGTTAAAGTTTTTAAATGTTCTAGTGAGGAGAACTTTAGGGCTTGAATGGGGCGGTTTAATTTTCCTTACACAGTACACTATTGCATGGTCACTGAAAATATCAGGAAGGATGCCAGAGGATTGGATTCTGCTGGGGTTTGAGGAGAGAATCCAGTCTAGCAAGGAATGGTTATGTGACTTCAGGTTTATTCGTGTGGGTTGGGAAATGAGTTGCGATAGGTAAAGTGACTTGAGTTGTATCTGGATTTTGTGGTTTTTAGGGTCAAGCCAATTGAAGTTGAAATCCCCTAGAACTAGCAGCTCACTCTTCTCATTCAGAGAGGAAATGGAGGCAAGAAATTGGGTGATATCAGTCAAGGATTGTAGAGGGGCTTTAGGGGGGCGGTAGATGCCAGCAAGCAAGATGGGCTTAGAAAAGGGGAGGCAGATTTTGCCAACTAGAGTTTCAAAAGAGGGTGGACTTGGTGGGCAATGTAACAGTGTAAATTGTAAGGTGTCTGCAATATAAAATAACACCCCTCCTCCTCTCTTTGACCTATCTCTCCTAAAAATGGAGTATCCCTGAATGGCGATATTTGCATCAGGGGTTTTAGGGGATAGCCATGTTTCTGTAAGAACGATGGCTTTGGGTTTATGCATAAGGCACCATGCCCTTAGTTCATCCAGTTTGGGCAGCAGGCTCCGGATGTTTATATGGGCGACAGATAGCCCTTTTTGGAATTTAAAGGTGGAATTCTCAGGGGCATGGGACAGAGCTGAAATTGGAGGACCTGGGTTAGTTTCAACATCACCTGCTAGAGAGAGTAATAGTATGAGTAGAAATTTGGGTAGTTGTTTGCAAGTTGTAAATTTGTGGTATTTTCCGTTAGAGTGAGCAGTGGTTGGTGTGCTGGTTTTTAGAGTTCTCCACCAACATTCAGTAGATAGTGCAAGGCTTTTGAGTAGTCCAGGGTGTACTGTATGGTGATGTTGGGTGTGGGCCAGGATGGAGGAGTTTGTAGTGGATAGAGGGAGTAACATCTCCATGAGGCCAGGAGAAAGAAAAAAGTTAGAAGACATAGCAGGTTCATGATGCCAAAGGTAGGCAGTGCTTACGCGGAAGCTTTAAAATTACAGTGGATACGGGCACCCCATAACGGGGCCTGTACCTCCTGAAGTAGGGGGCCCACGGACCTGAAACCAATGCAGTTCAGGTCCGGAGACCCCCTGCTCATGTACACTATTATTAAAATGTATTTATTTAGTGTCCAATCGCCTGTAACAGCCTTGAATGGAGATGCCAAATCTCCATGCAAATGTTACAAGCGGCTTTTTTTCTATCAGGTAGCGTACGTAAAGTTTAAGAACGCTAGCAGGGGGAATTAAGCAACACGTACGCTGTGGCTGTTTTGAGCCCGTACATTAGAAAATGGGCTCAAGGCCTTGGTGAATCGCGTCTCCGGCCACACTTTTTAACGGACGTGCTTTTTTATTTCATCCGGACGCAAAAGCATTGAGCTTAGTGCATAGCACCCTAAATGTGCACAGGTGATATATATATATATATATATATATATATATATATATATATATATATATATATATATATATATATATAATTCTATTTCCGATACCCAGCAATCTTTACCCTACATATGATGTTTATTTTTTAGCTTTAAATTTTTCCATGCCTGCTGTTTATAAGTTGGAATCCATTCAAGATTAAGAGAAAATAAAACCCCATTAACTAGTGCATACATTAGATTTCATGTTTTTTCTTTTCAATTATGTTTTAAGTAATATTAACTGTAAACCACATACATCTTTCTGTAAACAAAATACTGTAGTTAGACAATGCCTTAAAGGCATATGCAATGTTGAATGGGTTGATATGCAAATATATCCCATGTTAGGCAAACTGTACATATTACATAATAACTCTCTTGGAATGGTTCTGATAAATGCTAATAAAACTACCATACATATTTTGTCAAAGTAATTTTCTATTCCTTCACAAAACAGATAGATATTGTGAATCAAAGCAATTGAAAATTAGGTTAAGAGAGATAGATAAATTGCAGAAAAAATAATTATTTAGTTGCCCAACTTTGGTGATTGTAAATAAGACCCTTTCCAAATAATAAGCCCAGAAACAATTAGTCAGAAAGTACATTAATCCCAATAAAAAAATATATTAGGATACTAACTTTTCACAGAAGTTAAATCTACCTTCTCTATGAAACCTCAGTGTGCAATTCAATGCACCATAATACCTAGTACATGTCAAATTGCAACACTTATAAAAATTGAATTGCATACTTTAAATAAATATGTTAATTAATTATTACTGTTTCTTATATTGTACTTCTACAGTACTGTACATATCATTTTGCAGGCAGAATGAGTTCCTACCCTGCAGATCTAATTTTTTTTATCTGAGGCAAAGGGAGATTGATTGACTGGCCAACGGTCACATGAAGACCTTACACTGGGATTCTAACTGAATCCATTGGCTTCAAAGCTTGTGACATCACATTTTTTATGACTTCAACCGGGGGGGTGCATGTTAAAAGGGTCATGTACATAAAAGAGTGAAACTAAGTATATAGTGAAGTAATTCCCATTCCTTGAAAAAGTGTAAAGTGATCCATATGCACTCTCATGTATCAGGTAGTAATAGTGGTTCCCCAAATGTGATTTTCATATAGAGAGGGAAGGAAAGCAAATATTGTGTAGTAGTTTTATTATAAAATTGAAAATATTTAGCAATGTCTACTGTACATTGGCAACCATAACCACCATTTGAGCAAGATTAGATTTTGTCTCCAAAGTCTGTGGCATGACAGTCGAACAAACCCATAGCACTGCATGTGGTCTCCATCACTTCCTTTCTACCGCCTGCAATGGAGCTCAATGCATGGGTGTCTTGTCAATCTGCATCAAGATCCAAAATGGCTGCCCGACGTGTTTTACCAGATATTGCAACCTCACGGGTCCATAATTGTCCTCCTCACTTAACACTTTCAATAGTGAATTACTAAACTATACAGTATATCATATTGTGTTACCACCCCTGGTGAAGACACAAAAAATACATTATGAAGCTAAAACTGACTTGACAGTCTCGGATGTGCAGAACCCATCTCTCTTCCATATTAAACCCCCATGGAAGAGTATACAGCTTTGATAATACTGATTCCTGGTGGAGCATGAGGGGGCAGAGCTTCAACTACCCAGAGGGATCTCAGGGGTGATTCGGGGTGATCTGGGAACCAGTTTGTGAGGGGGACAACTCTGCAGAGCTGGGTGACATGATCATAAATTGATCCACTAGTGGAGTCATTGCAGAGCAGCAGTCTACCAGATACAGGGGGAGGAGGGGGAGTAGCTACATAGGGGATCCTCATCACTGACCAAAGGGTACCAAAGTCTTTGCCAAAATACAGGCCTGCTACTGTAACACACTATTAATAAGAGCTCAAATTGTGTGCTGGCAACAGCACATGGCCCCCTTAAAACACTGTGTTGGGTGGAATTGGAGAGCGACATTGGTATGCATGAATGATGTTATGATCTTCCCGTTTGAGGATCATACTGTATGTATCTATATATACTGTAGCTAACTGTATTCCTAGGGGTTGTGCTATAAATACACTTGTGTTATTCAAATCCCTGTGTGTTCCATTTGTCTGACCTTCGGCCACATTCTGAATGAATTAAATGAAATGTGGGACAAAATTATTTGTCACCCTTCCATTGGCCCCAGCAATCCAGTTAACCATACTATTATAGATAAAGTCAGAGAGATCTTAGCTAAAGCGGGAGCCACAATGGTGGATTTTGGTAATTAATTATACCCCACAACACAAACTTCCTCTATGGACAATGCCCCCACATCACTGCCATGGGGAAATTAAAAAAATCCATGTAGTAACAGCAGGGGAATTATTATAGAAGATTACAAATTCTCAAGTGTGAGACCAACCCCTCAAAATGAGGATGCTTTTGAGAGCTGAATAGAGCAGGCGCCACAGATGGTATAGGAACGGGGAGATCGTACTAGGATAAAAATGTCTAACGTGCGTAAAGGCTAAAGGGCCCGGCACTAGCAATAGTAAGAACCATCAGAGAAGGAAATGAGGTTATCACCCCTAGTGAATACCTACGTGCTGTAGAAAACACATTTGGCACCACCGAGAGCTGAATTATATTTCCAGTTCAGGGGAATGTATCAGCAAGAGGGAGGTATATTAATCGGAATTCCTATGTAGGCTGGAGGTGGCTCTGCAGAGGGTCGTAAAAAATAAAGGTGTTGCCCCTGAGCGGGTTAACTGTACCAGAATGGAACAATTAATTTGAAGGGAACCCACAGGGCATTTGATTATACTGTACCTGTGGCTCTGCGAACAAAAAGAATCACCCCTACATTTCTAGAGCTTCCGCGAGAGATAAGAGATGAGAAGGATCAGATGGAACTTCGACCAGCCAGTGGAAGGCCCACAAAAAGCATAACAGCTAGTTGTCCATAGGGGTCAAGAAACAGTGTTGCTGGGACCTGTCCAGTGGATGAGGGACTGTCGCGAGTCAGTACCCCCGACAGACAGATTGAGGAGTGACCTGGGTCTGAGATGGTAGGAGACTTTGCAGCTGTGGTAACGGAACTCATGACCACTCTGCAGATGGAGAAGTACCCACAGAGGACAGTTGAGAGGAGTGTCTCTGAACCAGTGTGATAGCCTCAAAGAAAGGAGGCTGCCCTTATATAGGGGGAGGATGACCCAGAGAGCCACTTAACAAAAAGATGGTGGCCCAGATTTCTGCTATATCTGTGGAGATGATTATACTACGCCATGCATTTCATGAAGAGAGAAAATCTACTGCAGGTCATTAAACAGTTCATCACAGTTAAACAGTTCATCGTTAAATATACAGTAGGTCATCAATCTAATTCAGGAAATACAAAGGAATCAAGTAAAGGAGCATGCTGGATGTCACGTATAGAAAGGCTCCACCAAGAACATTCCTGTTAAAGAACAGCACAAATCTCATTTTCTAAAAGGCTACTTAGCCCGTCCGACAGAGCAGAAGCCAAGATAGAGGGGAAGAAATGTAAAGTCATTTTGGGATAGTGGATCCCATGTATCCATTAATGTATATTCAAGCCATGGTATGATAAGCACATGAAGCATCTGCCATTACAGTCCTTGGAGGGGCTGGTCATGTGGGGCCATAGTGATGCCAGCTACCCAAACCTGGGGTATGTGATAGTGAATCTGGAATTCCCAAAAAGGGAGTGTTGGCCCAAACCTGGGATATGTGATTGTGAATCTGGAATTCCCAAAAAGGGAGTGTTGAGACCTCTGAGGGTGGTTACTCTGATATGTCTGGAGGTCCAAAGTCAGGATAAGACTGGCGTCATAATTGGGACAAATGCCAATATCTTTGTCCAACTAGCAAAATGGTGCAAGATGGTAGGCGGACACAACTATGGACTGACTTTGAACATTTATCAACTGAAATTTATCAACTGTCTGAAAGCCTACCAAAGAGGGGAAAAAAGAGCCGGGTCTCTGAATGAGGAACCTATAGGAGAATGGATGGGCTCATGAGTATACCCCCAACAGTATACATTAAATAAATTAGTAGGTGACCCTTCTACGAGAACTAGATGGCTTTATAGTTATGATAGATAGCCCCCTCATGGAGGGTAAAAAGGAAGACTATTGGGGAAGAGTGGGGTACTATCAGTACTGAGAAAGAATATGGAAAGAGCTACGGTGGAAATAAGGAACGCTACCACATGCTGGTACGGAGAAGCAGGAATAAATTGACCCCAGATATGTTTGACTTCGGAGACAGTACTCTAACTGAACATTGGAAGAAATGGCAAAGGGAGAAGAAAGCTTGAAAGCCTGAAGTGTTCTCTACCCATGAATGGGAATTGGAACATGTAGAGAGAGTAGAGCAACAGATAAGCCACCATGATACTCGCCCTTTTAGAGAGAGGTCCCAGAAATAGACATGAAACGACACTTACAGGAATGAATGGAGACAGGTATAATATTAGAGTCCAGAAGCCTGTATGCTTCTCCGATAGTAGTGACTCGGAAGAAAGGTGGCGCTGATGTGTATCGACTATCACACCTTGACCAAACGGACTACTTCAAACCAGTATACTATGACACGTATAGAGGATGCATAGGAATCAAGCGATGCTAGGTTCTTGGCCTACATAGCAGGTACAATCAGATTCCCATGTGTAAGCAGGACAAGAAGAAGATAGCCTTCATAAGCTCTCTGGGGTTTTATCAAATTAAACGTATGCCACAAGGAGTGAAAGGAGTCGTAAGCCACATTTCAGAGATTAGGGTTTATGTGAAAGACCAGCACTAGTGAGGGAGAGGGAGTAGCTCAGTGAGTTGAGACTCGCATTGAGAGTTTAAATCAGGGGAGCCTGGTTCAATTCCCGGTGTCGACTCCTTGTGACCTTGGACAAGTCACTTTATCTCCTTATGCCTCAGGCATCAAAAACATAGATTGTAAGCTCCACGGGGCAGGGTCTTGTGTCTGCAAACTGTCTCTATAAAGCGCTACGTAAAACTTGCAGCGCTATACAAGAACATGCTATTATTATTATTATTATTATTATTATTATTATTGTGAGTTTCCAATGTAATGTATTGTGGAAATAAAGTGTAATGTGCAAAGTGCAAAATGTAAAACATCAACACAATAAAACATGCATCACAATCAAAATGAAATGTAAAATTCCTAACTTTCCCTTCAACTTAAAGCATAGTACTGTCACCACTACCGGTATTGAATTATTTTAATGTAGAAATTGGAGCAAGAAATGCCTGTAGCGGTGGGGCAAAAAAAAAGAAAAATGTATAGTGCAAAAGAAATAGGTTTGTGAGTGTTACAGATCCATCTTTTTTTGTTGTTGCATTTTTCAACTTTTTCCAAATTATTTGCACTATATTTTAATTTTTTCCCAGCGCTATAAGCATTGCTAATACAATGAAGACTATATAATAACATACCATATTACAGGACTCTTGTCAGTTCCAGTATTTTTGTGCAGTTCCTTGAGCTACGAGTAGCTGTCATTGCTCACCTATAGGCATTTCTAGCTCCAATCTTTACATTCCAGAGATTGAAGGAGCGAATAGCAGTGGACATGAACTTACTGGTGGTGTTAGTATTGTATACCTAGATGATCTCATAGATTTTGGAAGAACATTGGAAGAGCACGAGACCTGCTTAATGAAAGTACTGAACCAGTTGAGCGAGAGTGGATTGAAGTTATCCTTTGACAAATGTCATTTCTGCCGAACATTAGCCCCATCAGAGAAGAATTACCGACAAATTCGAATTTCTGGCCTAAAAATGGGCCATAGTTGACAAATTGTATGACTACCTATATGGAGTAACGTTTGTGATGAACACTGATAACAACCCTCTCATGTATATTCTCTCTTCTGCTAAACTGAATGCCACTGGTCATATATGGTTAGCAGCTTTGTCCACATACAATTTCAGCCTGAAGTACAGACCAGGAAATCAGAATATTGATGCTGATGGATTGTCTCTGACTCACAGGGATGCCTGAGAGCCTGTTAGTCAGTGAAAGAAGATTACTGCCACCGGAATACAGGCATTGTTTAAACAGGTCAAAGTCCCCAAGTTGGTAATGTGTGCAAATATGCACTGGATACCCCTCACTACTATAACACTCATCTAAACTCAGCAGTGGACCACTGGACTTTGTGTGCATGGACCTTGTCGCTGGAATGGACAGTAAAAATACAAGCAACATCGTAATGGTAATTGACACTCTTACAGGAGAGGTTTATTACTTGTGATGGGCTTTGGGACCCCTAGTTGGATTTCTTTTCTCCCCTCTCTACAAATTCGAACAAATCAAGGAGCCGTTTTTGTGTGCTCTGTTGTATTTCACGCGGCATTAACGTATAGGATGCTCCATGGGAGCTGGTGAGACAAAGGAAAGAGGATATCTCTGTATCCCAAAAGTAGCAACGTTATTTACATGGAGCACATACCAAATAAGAGCAATAGCGTTCTAACCAATAAAATAAAATAATACAATTTTAATAGTATTCAAATAACAACGCTGAAATACGTGAGCATATCATACATACAGTAGTGAAAACTAGAAATGGATTAAAAAATCCCCGAGCCAAGAAAACAAAGTGTCAGGAGATAAGTTCCCTACTCTATCAACTGTATCACTTTGTATTGTGTGCCTTGGCACTCTATGCCTCATGAAATCAGCTATTCTACAGTATCTTGGTTAGTGGAGTTACGGATACACTTTTCTAACCATGAGCATCATTGTATTGTATTGTATTGTATGTCTTTATTTATAGCGCCATTAATGTACATAGCGCTTCACAGTAGTAATACACATGGTAATCAAATAAATAACAGATAATATAAATAACAGGTCATGGGAATAAGTGCTTTAGACATAAAAGTAACAATAAGGAAGAGGAGTCCCTGCCCCGAGGAGCTTACCGTCTAATTGGTAGGTAGGGAGAACGTACAGAGACAATAGGAGGGAGTTCTGGTAAGTGCGTCTGCAGGGGGCCAAGCTTTATGTATCATGTGTTCAGAATATCCACAGTGCTATTCATATGCTTCTTTAAGCAAGTGTGTCTTAAGTTGGGTCTTAAAGGTGGATAGAGAGGGTGCTAGTCGGGTACAGAGGGGAAGGGCATTCCAGAGGTGTGGGGCAGTCAATGAAAAAGGTTTAAGGCGGGAGAGGGCTTTAGATACAAAGGGGGTAGAAAGAAGACATCCTTGAGAAGAACGCAAGAGTCTGGATGGTGCATAACGAGAAATTAGGGATGAGATGTAAGGAGGGGCAGAAGAGTGTAAAGCTTTAAAAGTGAGGAGAAGAATGGAGTGTAAGATGCGGGATTTGATCGGAAGCCAGGAGAGGGATTTCTTCAGGGGAGATGCTGAGACAGATCTAGGAAAGAGTAGCGTGACTCTGGCAGCAGCGTTTAAGATAGATTGTAGGGGATACAGGTGAGAGGCAGGAAGGCCGGACAGCAGGAGGTTACAGTAGTCAAGACGGGAGAGAATGAGGGCCTGAGTCAGAGTTTTAGCAGTCGAGCAACAGAGGAAAGGGCGTATCTTTGTTATATTGTGGAGGAAAAAGCGACAGATTTTTTAAATGTTTTGAATGTGAGGGGCGAATGTGAGAGAGTAGTCGAGTGTGACCCCTAGGCAGCGTGCTTGGGCTACTGGGTGAATGATCGTAGTTCCAACAGTAATGTGGAAGGAGGTAGAAGGGCCAGGTTTGGGAGGAAGTATGAGGAGCTCTGTTTTAGCCATGTTGAATTTAAAGCGACGGAGGGCCATCCAGGATGATATAGCAGAGAGACATTGAGAAACTTTGGTTTGTACAGCAGGTGTAAGGTCGGGTGTTGAAAAGTATATTTGTGTGTCGTCAGCATAGAGGTTATAATTAAACCCAAAAGATGTTATTAGGTCACCTAGAGAGAGTGTGTACAGAGAAAAGAGAAGAGGTCCCAGGACAGAGCCCTGGGGTACCCCCACAGAGATATCAATAGAGGAGGAGGTGTTAGCAGAAGAGACACTGAAAGTACGATGGGAGAGGTAGGATGAGATCCAGGATAGAGCTTTGTTCCGAATACCAAGAGTATGGAGAATGTGAAGGAGAATAGGGTGGTCCACGGTGTCAAATGCTGCAGAGAAGTCGAGTAATATGAGCAGAGTGTAATGACCTCTGTCTTTGGCAGCATGGAGGTCGTCAGTTATTTTAGTGAGGGCTGTTTCCGTGGAATGAGCAGTGTGGAAGCCAGATTGTAGAGGGTCTAGGAGAGAATAGGTGTTGAGAAAATGGAGCAAGTGAGAGAATACAAGACGTTCAAGGAGTTTAGAGGCAAAAGGCAGGAGGGAGATATGTCAATAGTTAGAAAGACAGGTAGGGTCAAGCTTGCTGTTTTTGAGTAATGGTATGACTGTTGCATGTTTGAAGGAGGATGGAAAGTTTCCAGAGCAGAGGGAGGAGTTAAAAATGTGTGTGAGCGTAGGGATTATAGTAAGAGCAAGAGGTTTTAGGAGATGGGAGGGAATGGGGTCAAGAGGGCAAGTGGTAGAGGGAGAAGAGCCGATCAACAGCGACATATCCTCCTCTGAGACAGTGGAAAAAGAGTCAAGGAAGGCAGGAGGAGAGTTAGGAAGATGTGTAGGGTGGGAGGAAGAAACAGAGGGGATGTTCTGACGTATGGATTCCACCTTTTCCTTAAAATAGTCAGCAAAGTCCTGAGCGGAGATGGAGGAAGGAGAGGCAGCTGAGGGTGGTTTGAGTAGAGTATCAAAGACAGAGAACAGTCGGCGTGGGTTAGACTTGTGCATGTTGATTAGTGAAGAAAGTAGGCTTGTTTAGCTTGCGAGAGGGCAGAGTTGAAACAGGATAGCATAAATTTGTAATCAAGGAAGTCTGCGAGAGTATGAGATTTCCTCCAGAGGCGTTCAGAGGAACGAGTGGAGGAACGCAGCATGCGCGTGTGGGAATTTAACCAGGGTCTAGGGTTAGAAGGGCGAGGGCGGCAGAGAGAAAGTGGGGCATGTAGATCAAGAGAGGAGGACAAGGCAGAGTTGTAGTTCCTGACCAGGTTGTCAGGGTCTGTAGCAGAGCCGAGAGAGGAGAGGGAGGAGCGTAAAGTGGACTCAAAGTCCGGTAAGTGAATAGAGCGCAGGTTTCTGCAGAACCAGGGGGTAGATGGAGGTGGAGAAGGGGAGAAGCGAGATAGAGAGAATGAGATGAGATGATGGTCAGAGAGAGGAAAAGGGGAAATGGAGAAATCAGAGAGAGAGAAGTTTTTAGTGAAAACAAGGTCTAAGTAGTGGCCATCCTTTTGGGTGCTGGCTGCAGTCCACTGTTGAAGGCCAAAAGAAGAGGTTAGAGAAAGAAAGCGGGAAGCCCAAGGAAGAGAGGGGTCATCATTGTGGCAATTGAAGTCCCCAAGGAGAAGAACAGGGGAGTCTGAGGAGAGAAAGAAAGAGAGCCAGGATTCAAAGTGAGAGAGAAAGGCAGAAGGGGGATGAGTAGAGGTAGATGGGCGATAGATGACCGCCACATGGACAGGGAGAGGATAGAAGATCTGGACAGTGTGAACCTCAAAGGAGGGAAAAGCAAGAGAGGGGGGAATAGGAAGGGTTCGGTAACGGCAGAGAGAGGAGAGCAGGGGCCCAACGCCTCCACCCCTGCCATCAGGGCGCGGAGTGTGGGAGAAGGAAAGTCCACTGTAGGAGAGGGCAGCTTCCAGAGCAGAGTCAGACTGAGTGAGCCAGGTCTCAGTTATAGCAAAGAGAAGCAGTGAGTGAGAGAGAAAGAAGTCAGTATCATTTATCTATTTATCTATACTTGATGCTAACCATTATATGTTGAATATTTATTTCCCTTTATTGTGTATTTTTTTTTTAGTTTGGTTACCCTGTCGAGGTTCCCTCCATTTTTACCTTTGATAGCAAGTTATTTCTGGACAATTTTGTTTACCTTGCTTAAGGTTTTATGCTCCTTTTCTATCTATAATGAATGACAACATCAACGTCATCCAAACCTTGCTTGTTGTTGTTGGTTGCCTGGAACAACGCTTGTTCCTACAGGCACCTTCTAATTGGCTGATAATCTTGGCTCCTCCTATAACACAGGGTATATTTTACTCATTATGACAACATTCTAGACCCCCACCCCTGAAGAAACAAGTTGAGCAAACCGTGCGTCGGGACATGGTGACGTCACGCATGTGATGCCCACACGCGGGAGGGTTTTTGGAGGCAGATAGACCTTGGGAGATGCAAGGCCTTCTACATTTGTATTTAGGCTGCATATTTTTGGCTGCTTATGCCGGTGCACTGCTATATTGCACTAGTATGTGTGTGTGTGTGTAGATATATATATTAATATATATATATACACATATATTGGCTTCTTTACCTATTGAGGCCCTACTTTGCATCATTTGTGTCGCAGTTTGGCATTGGCATGTTTTATACACCTATCATTCCAACTGCCTTATTTACCCACAACCATATGTTCTTTCCTGTATCTTTTCATGACATATATATTAATATGGTCTATATCATCTATGGGCATGTAAAATACCAGTGTATACCTAATTAAGGTTCTTGATTTATTAACCCTAGCCTTATCACCTCACACTTTGTTTTCTCGGCTCTGGGGATTTTTAAATTCATTTTTAGTTTTCACTATGAGTTATATGCTCATGTATTTTGGCGTTGTTATTTGAATACTATTAAAGTTTATTATTTTATTTTATTGGTTAGAACGCTTTTGCTCCTATTTGGTATATGGAGTGTATTCAGCCACCCCTTGGGGATATTTACACCTTATTCTACCCCTCATTTTTTGACCGTGAGTGCATTAAATAGGGACTACTGTTGCCATCTAGTCACTCTATCTGTGTTTATTAAACGTGATGCGCACACTGAATGACAGGGGAAAAGGACAGTGGAGTCAACACGCGCACCACTTAGTGCATGCATACAACTGTACCTGTAATTAAACCACAGGGTACTCAACATATTTGATCTACGGGCATGAATTCTGATTACCAATTGACCTATGTTTCAGAGTGGTTGTGTATTGTAACTCCCCTTTGACATGCATGCAGTCTGTGAAAAGACTCAAGGAACATTTTACATGAGGTGTATAAGATTGATACTAATGAGGCTGAGATTACCAAAAGGGGGAATGAAGGCTGGTATGATAGAAGAGTGCAGGGACAAGACTTACATATGGATGACAGAGTTCTAATTCGGAACCTGGGTATACATGTCATGCAAAAAAATTGCCAATTGATTGAAATCAGAGCCGTATATCATAGTTAGAATCTAAAGGTATTGCCCTTATACCAAGGAAAACCGAAAATGGGCCTGAATCCGAGAAGAACCTCCATAGGAATAATCTACACTAATAGGTCAGCTTGTAAGGTGTCCCATAAAAGAAGAGGCCTTCATTGGAGATGTAACCCTGCTTGCCCCCTTCCCCCAGACTCTACGGTGGTGTCTAGGGTGCATGAGGGAAGATTACATATAGTGTGGTGCGTACCTGTGAGGAACAGGAGGGCCTGAGCTTCCCGCGATGTTGTGGGGGAGCCAGGACCGGGCTTCTGGGGTGGTAGCCTCCATGATCTTAGTGGTGCATCGCCTCCATCTTCTATACTCCCAGGAATATGGGACAGGACCGGTATAGAAGAACCCCTTGGGTCCCAGGGTAGTACTTTCCAAGTCACACACAGTCTTTGATAATAATGAATAGTCTCTTTTATTGACAGAGCAGCAATCTCCCAATGATAGTGGCTTCCAGCAGCCGCAAAAACAATAGCCAAGACGGGTTATTACGACGCTCGCCTTCCACCCAGATAATTCCTCCTCTCCTTCCCTTCAAGTCTCTCCTCCGGCAGGATGGTCTGGGCTAGGGCTACAATACCCCGTGGCCCACCACAGAGGTTAGCCTTCGCGGTGGGTCTTGGATTCTCCCCATCACCCCTGGCAGTGGGGTGAGGTCATTGGTCCACCAAGTCTATAATTCTATCAGCTCTACTAAAGGACGCTGAATCTTTCCGCTCCTCTCTCTCTCTCTATGCTCCTGCACTCTGCGCAGGGGAGACCGTAGTCTCCTTCAACTCCTCGGACCGATCCTCAGGATTCTTTGACTCATGGCATACTAACTGAACTGCATTCTCCCGGCATAACTAACCGGCAACTCCAGACTCTCGGTATCACTATCAACTCTAACTCTACTCACCAGAGTTGGCTGCTAAATATAGAGCTAGCCCCGCCCCTCGTGATGTCAGCAGAGCCTCCCCTCTTGCTCACGCCTGCAGCAGAGTCCAGGCCTGCTTCTACTACTCAGGATAGGGCTATGAAGGGGGAAAACCCATGATGATTACTGGTGCCTGAACTTAACAGGACTTACCACAGCAGAAGGAAGATAGGTATAGCCTGTGCTGTTTACAGGGGGCTACACAGATATGAAGCTAAGAAGGAGTGAAAAGCTTAACAGAGGACAAGGTCCATCCCGTGTTCTCTTAAAGTTGCGCACAAAAGAGGAGAGTAATTAATCTGATGAGGATGAGGAATATAGGGATGAATGAATGTTAGGCTACTTTTCTGACATTATGAACTCTGGAAAGACCAACCCTCTATGAGGTATCTCCCCAATGTGACCTACAAGGTCACAAGACATAGAAAGAAATAACAGCCCTGAGTTGGATAAGAAAGAAAGAAGTTGCTGTAAACTCTAACCTAATAATATTAAATTAATAAATACAATATGGTGTTTATACAAAATGAATAAAAATTGAAGAGGTATAAAGTCCAATATGGTATACTTAAGTCCAGCTGCCAGAGTCCAGGCGAGAGTTCCATGTCCCTACAGAATGCGAGCAAGAAAGAAAGATGTCCTCCGTCGTGTTGACTCAAGTACAGATGTTAAGCATGGAATAGATCAGCGATGAGCAAAGTGGGTGGGGGGGCACAGGATATTTTTTGGGGGGGCGCAGGCTGTTGCAGAGGTCCCACGCTCTTCCCAGAGGCATTTAAATTAAATGCCGAGGGATCGCGTGAGGCCTCTGCAACTCACCATGATTCTGGAGATTTGCTGTGACCGTTGCCATGGCAAACCAAAGTCAATTGCCGCTGCATTGTCATGTGAAGTGACGTCACACGCTGTCTCCATGACAACGTGACGTCATGTCACGTGACCCTGCGGCATCATTTGATGCCGCCAAACAAGTGGAGGGGGGCGCAAGACTGAGGTGGAGCAGACAGGGGGGCGAAGCTAAAAAAAAGTTTGTGCTCCCCTGTAATAGATAAATACAAAAAGGGTACAATGATGTATTAATATAGGTTACTAACCTATTTAGACACAGATTAGTGTAGTATTCGATCTATAAATTCATTCCCACTTGGAGTTTCAGAAGTTAATCAGATATATGAGGCTAGGTCTCAGCTTATTCAGGATATTTGACTTGATACAAACAAAAGAGAGAAAATCATGGCACAGTAAATGTATTACACTAGACTGGGTTAGAACAATGTTGCACTTAAAGACAGCACTTGATAAATCAGCGTTTGTGGATAGCTTCCCAGCATGTGGTAATGGACTCCTTGCTCTTTTGTGATGGTCCTGCTCACAGTTCTGGCTCCATGGAATCCAAGCAGTATTTTCTCCTTTCACCGTCACATGCCTGCTGAGTCCGTCTCCTCAGATTTTCATGTGGGGGGAGACACGTCGCCTCTCCTTCCTTCCTGTACTTTGCGCATCGACAGGAGGTAGCCAGGAGGAGGTATATCACCAGCAGTGTCTTCAGGGTTGCACTCACGTCCATGTGCGGGTACCCGTAGGGCGTTCAGCTAATGACTTAGGCAAAGGAAGATCCACAGGGCACGAGAGCTACGGTGGTCTGCAAGTTCAAATCCAATGTGTTTTGCAACTGCTTCGTCAGGGATCTGGTTCAGGGTTAGGCATCAGAGTATTAAATACTGTTTCCAGTTGATCAAAATCCTTACAGCTGATTGCTATGTCCTTATATGCAAGTATTCAGCTGAGTGGTCAAAATGCATGTGTGCTATTAACAATGTAATCACATACAGTAGCGACATCTTTTATTGCACTAAATGCCGGCGGCATGCCGGGATCTACCCCAGCTGCCGCCAGTAATAACCGCGCGTCGCCGCGTTTCCCCCACGCACCCCCCCTCCACTTCGCGCGCAATTTACCCCCCCTTCCGGACCCCGAACCCGGCTTCTGCTCTGCCCCTCTGCTTCCCCGCACCCCCGCTTACCTTAATTTGATCTCCAGGGGTGTCGGGGAAGCCTGGGGAAGCCGGGGAAGACGGGGAAGCCGGGCGCGCATGTGACTGTGATGTCACAGTGCGCCGCCACGCGCCGCGGCTACCCGCTTCCCAGACGCATGCAGCCGGCGGCTTTTACTCGAATAAAAGCTGCCGCTGCTGTACATAACAAAATCAATAAAATATAAAATACTAAAAAAGTACATCCATTATAAACCTTAAAATTATTAAAGGACAATAATAGCAATGTATAAATTAACAGCCTGTTAATAACCATAGGTGGAAACCAAATCAAGCATTCCCAATATAAACTGGTCTATACATGCAGATAAAATGTGAATAACATTCTTTTATCAATCAGATAGTATGTAAATGAAATTGCATATTACAGCTGATGTTATTTCTTGTATTAGATCTATCTTGAAACACTATAATAGTTAGATGTTACTTACTGATGTAATTTATGAAATTCAGTTTAAGATATTCAAAGATATGCATTTTAATATCCACCTATATTGGTTACATTATATGATATAAAGAGAAATGTAAGGGGAGCGCAGAGTTCAGCACAAACAGAAAACAGCCAATGGTGAGTTGGCCAAAACACCACTGAACCACTGAGACTTGCACAAGTGCTACAATAGCAACAGTCAATGCAATATCACAGTGATATAAACATAAGACAGGGATGGTGGCTAGCAATAAAAAATTAATCAAAACTACTTACACGGGCCTGTGTAAGTAAATTGTTCTGAAATGGTACTGTATCTTTGTCTTTTCCTCACACAATTGTGTGAACTAATGCTGATATGTGTGAGTTCTGTATGTGTATGTGGTCCACTATACCTGTGATATGTACCTAGAGAGGATACATTTGTTAGATTAGTATTGTTATGCAGAAGGTTATCCCAATAAGGTTGATGGCAACATCAACATCTTCAGCAGAGAGAGGATGTAACTCCTTTGGTTGTATATACAGCTAGAATACCCACTGTCCTCTGGATTGCTCCTCTCTGTGGTGTGCCCAGAAAGTGACTCTTTGAAGGACATTGTGCCAACCAATGACATTGTACTCTAGAGGAGGGACTACAGTATATGAGGGGGCCGAGCTGTCAAGACCCGTAGGGATATCGGGGGAGTGGAAGATTTGTGGTGACCTGAAACCAGTTCGTGAGTGTGACAACTTAGCAGAGTTGGTTGACAAGATCATGAAATCAGTCCACTAATGGAGTGTTTGCAGAGAAGCAGTCTACAAGAAAAAAGGGGTGTGAGTAGCTACGGAGGGGAACCTCATCACTGACAAAAGTGTACCAAAGTCTTTTTTCAAAGACACAGGCCTGCTACAGTAACACCCTATCCATAAGAGCTCAAACGGTGTGCCGGTGCCCACACACGGGCGCCTTAAAATACTGGGTTAGGTGGAATTGGAGAGAGACATTGGTACACACCCACACAGTGACTTACTGTATGTGAAATGTGCTGTGCCTGTTAGTGAATGGTCCTCCCATTTGAGGATAATATGTATATCTATATATAGCTAACTGTTTTCTTGGGTTGTTCTATAAATTGTCTTGTGTTCCAATCCCTGTGTTGTGTTCCATTTGTCTGACCTTCGGCCATGCTCTCAGATAGTGAGTTAGCACCAATCACAATGGGGAGTATGACTGGGGGCCCAGCCGTGGGATATGGAGGTCAATATAAGGAAAATAACGAAGAGTTACACATATATTTGTCTATTTTTGGTTGGGTTAATAGTATTATGTTTAACAATTTTATATTTTCACTCTGAAGAGAATATTTTTTTTAGCTTCACATTTGTATTTGGGAGTTAACTTGGTTTGTGCCCTTTTCAACTTTTTTTTATCATTTTTGTTTGTATCTAACACATTAATCCATGCAGGTCATCTGCTAAGAGTAAGGTATTTTGTTATTGGTTCTTGACCAATCCATTGGGTCATTTAAATAAGTATTTTGCATCCATTAACAAATGATTTTGCTCAAAATGTATCTTCTTCCTTTTAATGTTTTGCTTTGAACTTGAACTCTATCAACATTACATCTCATACCAAATACTGACTCTAGAGGTCTATCATCTTGGCATTGCAATTTGAACACACTTTTGATGAGCTTCTAATTTTTTAATTAAATACTAATTAATGTTTGAATTAAATAGTAATGAATGTTAGATCAAAATGACATTTTTAATGAAGTTAATTTGCCAATTTACATGTCATATAATGAAAACTTTGTTACCTCAAATTAAATATAGAAAGATTTAAGGTTTAAACATGAACATTTAAATTTTTCAGTTGCATATTTATTTCCAAAAGACTATAAATTAGTGCATACATTGACAATGTAATCCTAGAAACATCAAGCTGCCTTAAAAAAAAGATAATTTTTAAATGGTACAATTCATCAACGTTACACTGCTACAATAATGTTTTTTTTTTTACCAAGACCACTAAAAATATTGGGATCAGATTCAACATGACTAAATACCTAAGATTTAGTCATGTTGATGCCATACATCAAGTCCCAATATGTATTGAAACTGAGTTAGCACCAATAGATACTGCATTTTATTATCCCCTAGTCCAGGCTGGTATTAGCTCTATCTTATATATATATATATTGACCAATATATTGATGCTGTGTTTTGGCCATTATATATGTAATGGGTATTCCCCCCCCACCCAATCGCATATAGTGTGTGTGTGCGGGGAACCTAATGTTACCTGGTGTGGTGCGTTATACCTGTCAGGCTCACAGGAAGTCTGAGCCTCTGCCAGTGAGAGCCTGGGGTGAATCCTCTGGAACGTTATCGGTTTCGGTGCCTCCACCTGTTTAGGGTTCTAGGGATGTAGAAGGTTGCCTACACAGGACCCGCATATACAATAACCACATACACAGGAATGTATATAACCACTTTACTGTAACGCAGAATAATCACACACTTATAATACTAATACTTCCCCTAGAGGGTAACTCCACAATATAACTCAGTCCCAAGTGTCTTTCACTCCAACAGGGAGTGTACCTACCCACCACTGTGTACCCCCACACCGTGTCCACAGCCTAACCCCTTTGTCCCGTGGTCAGCGCTGCCACTATGTGTAATGATAATATGTATAGGATATGTTGGTGCACTTAGGAAGGTACCTGCCGAGCGTTCCTGCACTCGGGCCTGCAATCAACTTCGAAAAGGATCTGCCGCATGGTGATCCCATCTGA
This sequence comes from Ascaphus truei, assembly GCF_040206685.1. Taxonomy (NCBI): domain Eukaryota; kingdom Metazoa; phylum Chordata; class Amphibia; order Anura; family Ascaphidae; genus Ascaphus; species Ascaphus truei. The sequence goes on from NC_134486.1 coordinate 358,218,633, forward strand.
CCGGTGTTTCCTCGCATGAGGGTCCGCCAGGGGCGATCCCACCCTGGAAATCGTCTCTGTCTCTTTAACACAGACTTGAGCCCAAGTCTCTTCTCGGGGAGCGCAGCGTCTGCTGTGTCCCTATCTAACACTAGTACTACTGTGACAGGGTCCCTAGCTAGGGCCTGTCCCTGTAGCACCACAAACTGGGGAGTTCAGGACCTATCTGGGTGTACTGCAAGCCACACTGTCTTTTCGTGTCAGAGCACACAGCACTGCAGCTGTGCCACTGACAAGACTCAGATTCAGATTAGGGCAGGGTCCCTACCTCAGGGGCCTTCCCTATGAACTTACCCACTAACCTAGTGGGGAGTGGGGCCTACCTGGGTCTGGGGTTTCTCTGGCCTAGTACAGCAGAGCCCTGCTCTGTGTACACTACCTTCCCCAATCTCTTCCTGGATCCAACTGACAAAAACCCTGTCTGCACACAACATTGTTGAAACTGTGCAGCATGAGAATCTGCCAGCTCTATTGGCTGTCTGGCTGCCTGTGACCAGGGTGAATGTGCAGTCCCCAGAGGCTGCTGGGAATTGTAGTCCTTGGCACAGCTCTTTCCTATGGGGACCACGTGCGCGATCTTTACTGCGCATGTGCGAAGCTGTAATGGCCACCGCTACGCTTAACTGCACCTGCGCAACCTCCCAGAGCTCCTGCACACAGGCAATGGCCACCGCTACCCTGGCCAACCTCTGCGCATTGCGCGAACCTGGCGCCACAACCAAGATGGCGGTGGCCACCGGGAGAAGTCGCCGTCCCCTTCCCCCACTGCCACAGGGGTAAGGCAGGGGGCAAAGGGAGATCAGGGGAACCGGGGGTGACCCCCTTACACTCTCCCCCTGATGAAAATACCAACGTCCCCACTTGGAGGACAGTGTCACCCAGCACAAAGTTATATAATAAAAATGCAGAGCATAATATATTCAACTTATCACATATGCTTTGTATGAATTGGTACACCACATAACAACCACAGTAATACCCGAGGCCAGCTGAGGGTTTGCTGTTTTCTGAGGCCAATTGTGGGGTGCCCCTAACTGATCATGTGGGGGTACCTCACTTTTACGTTTGTGTGCCTTCCCCAGGATAATCTCTTGGAGATCATGCTCTGGGGTATCAGTCACTGGTTCCGTACTACTTCCTCCCCTGGTGGAAGGAATAGCACAGTGTCTTTTGGCCAGACCTTTACCCAGCCATCTGCGGCATGGATGCAGTAGGCCAGGAGATCTTGACCTTTCCCGTGGTCCACCACATGGTGAATGGAATGCTCCTTTTTGTGCTTAAAGGAGGCAATTTTCACTGAATCACTCACAACACAGTCCTTGTCCCTAAGAACTTGGGAGGCTTCCATTGGGAAGCGAGCAAGTAGCAATGTCTCTTTACTCAAAGTCTCTGTTTCATCCTGCAGGGGGTAAAGGGTTGATACCTTACCACTGCTGTGATTCATGGTGGCAAACAGGTCCTCGGAGACGCTGTCAGTTCCCACCTCGGCTGTCTTGGGCCCTGTCCCTGGCACTGCTGGGGCAGTCCACTCACTGTCTCGAAACTTGGGAGCATTGGATCCAAGTCCTGGGACCATTTGGGTTGGAGCGCATGGGCTCACACTCAGGTCAGGAGCCTTTTCAACGGCCACCTCCATTGGCGCCTGTGGGGAGCAGGGATGTTCCTCACCACTCCGTGGTCTTGCGATGGTTTCCGGTTCATCTGAAACACTGTCAGGTACCATCTGTGCTTCACTGGACATCACGATGGGGCTGACTTTTCTCTTTGCCTGGACGATAGGCGGTAGGTACTGGTCCACTCGCACCACTGGACAGCTATCTTCTAAGGGGACACCTCCGCCAGGATGCAATGCCGAGTGGAGCCAATCGCCCTGGTGGCCAGACTTAAGGAGCTACCATGCTCCGCGGTCACCTGGAAGCTCACACCCGACACCCCTGGGGCAGTCAACTCACCCTTGTCGTCTTTAGGTACTGATCCCCAGCCTAGGACAGATGGTACCATCGTAGTAGGCCGGACTGGCCGTTGTAAGGCACACAGGCCCATATCTGGATGCGCAGCAGATGGGATAAATGTCTCTTTATCTCAGCTTCACTTGTGTGGTCCGCCAGCTGGCGCATCACCACAGCTGGTTGTTGATCGTTGGAATCCCTAAGAGAGGATGGGGGTAGAGACACCTTACCCTGTGATTCCGGAATCTGCGGTTCTGAGTGTGGAACCGAGTCTAGAACCGGGGTCAGAGCGCACGGGCCCTCTGAAACTGTCGTGGCTGGGATAGATGGGTCATCAGCATCGACCACCCCAGTAGAGAGGTCAGTAGCCTCTTCCTCTGGGGGTTCTGTAGGCTGCAGCAGCATGGGCGTCAGGAACCGTGCCCCGCAGCAGGCACACTTGGGTCCCCAGCTCAATTCGCCATCTGGAATGTCACACTTGGAGCATAGGCCTCTGACGTACCTTTTTCCTTCCAATCTCACTGTCTGAACCCCTCCTGGTAGCTGATAGAGCTCAAAATTCATACCACCAGAGAGTTTAAGGTCTTTCTGTAAGCACGGGCACAAAAGAAATGTTACACACAGTCCTTCTACTGGCCAAACACCATACAACTGAGGATGTGGTTCACGGCATCCTGTACTTTCCTCAGTGGAGACAGCAGTTACTGGTTGAGGCTCACTGTGCTTGCTCCCCCTGGTGGAATTTAAAGGACGGACGGCACACTCTTTCAAGGATTGTTTCTGGCTCTGTACTGAGTCACTTACATTGCGGGGGCGGGGCTCTGGTTTTCCCGCCAGTCCCGGACAGATTTTTGCAACACAATTGAGTGCCGGCTGGTAGTCAGCAGCACGTGCTCTCTCCTGCTTTGGCGGGACACACCATTTTATTGGATCACCATAGACTAAAGGGTAACCCTCAGATGGGCCCCCTGACATAAACAGTGTGGACGGTGCCTCTGACAGGCATATATCCTCAGTGAAGGTTATCACGAAAAGTATCGTTTTCCACGTGGACGTGGGGTCTTGTTTTTCACCTATAACACATGCGTAGGACCACCCAGGAAGTTTACGCATATGAGCCCTGACCTCCGTGACGGGTATAAGTGCGGGAAGGCCTCCTATGGCCACCACATGGTGGGGGTCATGATTTTGCATAAAGCTCCAGTAAAGGACCTGCCGCCTTGACAGCACAACCATGGTGAAAAATGAACTTGGACAATTTGACACAAAAATAGAATAGGGCACCCCAGGTCTGATCTCAGCAGCGCCCCCAAATGTAACGGGTATTCCCCCCCACCCAATTGCATATAGTGTGTGTGCGGGGAACCTAATGTTACCTGGTGTGGTGCGTTATACCTGTCAGGCTCACAGGAGGTCTGAGCCTCCGCCAGTGAGAGCCTGGGGTGAATCCTCTGGAACGTTATCGGTTTCAGCGCCTCCACCTGTGTAGGGTTCTAGGGATGTAGAAGGTTGCCTACATAGGACCCGCATATACAATAACCACATACACAGGAATGTATATAACCACTTTACTGTAACGCAGAATAATCACACACTTATAATACTAATACTTCCCCTAGAGGGTAACTCCACAATATAACTCAGTCCCAAGTGTCTTTCACTCCACTAGGAGTGTACCTACCCACCACCGTGTACCCCCACACCGTGTCCACAGCCTAACCCCTTTGTCCCGTGGTCAGCGCTCCCACTATGTGTAATGATAATATGTATAGGATACGTTGGTGCACTTAGGAAGGTACCTGCCGAGCGCTCCTGCACTCGGGCCTGCAAGCAACTTCGAAAAGGATCTGCTGCTTGGTGATCCCGCCTGATCCGGTGTTTCCTCGCACGAGGGTCCGCCAGGGGCGATCCCACCCTGGAGATCGTCTCTGTCTCTTTAACACATATTTGAGCCCAAGTTTCTTCTAGGGGAGCGCAGCATCCGCTGTGTCCCTATATAACACTAGTACTACTGTGACAGGGTCCCTAGCTAGGGCCTGTCCCTGTAGCACCACAAACTGGGGAGTTCAGGACCTATCTTGGGCCTAGAGGGTTACTGGCCTAATGCAGTAATTGCTGTGTCTGCACTGCAAGCTACACTGTCTTTTCTTGTCAGAGCACACAGCACTGCAGCTGTGCCACTGACAAGACTCAGATTCAGATTAGGGCAGTGTCCCTACCTAAGGGGCCTTCCCTATGAACTTACCCACTAACCTAGTGGGGAGTGGGGCCTACCTGGGCCTGGGGTTTCTTTGGCCTAGTACAGCAGAGCCCTGCTCTGTGTACACTACCTTCCCCAATCTCTTCCTGGATCCAACTGAAAAAACTCTGTCTGCACACAACATTGTTGCAACTCTGCAGCATGAGAATCTGCCAGCTCTATTGGCTGTCTGGCTGCCTGTGACCAGGGTGAATGTGCAGTCCCCAGAGGCTGCTGGGAATTATAGTCCTTGGCACAGCTCTTTCCTATGGGGTCCGCGTGCAAAATTTTTACTGCACATGTGCGAAGCTGTAATGGCCGCCGCTACGCTTAACTGTGCCTGCGCAACCTCCCAGAGCTCCTGCACACTGGCAATGGCCACCGCTACCCTGGCCAACCTCTGCGCATTGCGCAAACCTCACGCCACAACCAAGATGGCGGTGCCCGCCGGGAGAAGTCGCCGTCCCCTTCCCCCACTGCCACAGGGGTAAGGCAGGGGGCAAAGGGAGATCAGGGGAACCGGGGGTGACCCCCTTACATATACATCAGCAAGATATCCTAAACCAGCATGGAATTGGTAATAAAACAATAATTGCAACACATTACAGTACATATTAATCCCTTAGTAGTAATATTGATAGGGTAAAATATTACGGCAATGTGGATGACTTCCACCATACAATTGTGGTAATGAAATGCAGTATTTTGTTGTTTACGGTTTTACCGTTTTAATGGAGGTTGATGCATCAGCTTATTGCTTCTTTATTGAATGTCAACCGTTGGATCACATTTATTGGAATGTTTTTGATGATGAAGTGCTAAAATAGCAAGATGCGTTTCTGTGTATTATACAAAAGAAGTTCTCTTAATATGAGCTGTAGGTTTTGCTGGATAATTGCTTGAAAATGTCAAACTAAAAGATTAAATATACAAATGAAAGATTTGGCCCTTAAGACAGCTGTATAAAATTGCACATTATGCTTTTATTTATACAAATGCTTTTTTTATACAATATGCTTTTTTGATTTATACAAATTGCTTATGTTGGTAATAGTAGTATAGCTTGGCCCCCCCGGTCCCGTTTGTCCCCTTACCTTTCCATAGGCTGGGGAGGGTGCGGGTGGGGGGGGGGGGGAGAGGATGAGCAGTTGCAAGCGCAAGCGGAGGCCATTAGAAGCACAGCAGGGGAATTTCAAGTCCCAGCAGCCTCAGGGGCCACATGTTGCCAGGCAACCAATAGGGCAATGAGATGCATGGCAGTTAGAATTCTGACAGTTGGGATTCTGACAGTTAAAGTGACTGAGAGTTGGAGCCGGGACAGAGAAAAGGGAAGGTAGTTTCTGGGTGTCAGTGGCATCCAGACTAGGCCAGATTAACCCTTTATGTCCAAGATAGACCCAACTCACCTAATCAGATTGTGGCTGCTACAGGGAAACCCCTAGCTAGGTACATTTCCCCTGTAGCTGTATACAATTAGTGTATAGTGCCATTTGATGATGCCGCACAGCAATTTGCGGATAGTGGTCTGGGGTAGGACCACCACCACACTATCATAGACTATCAAAGGTGAGATCCTCCTACCGGAGTTCACCCCACGCAGAGGCGAGGCTTCGCTGAAATCGACATCGCTGGATCAGTGGATCCCTTTTGCTTTTCAGCCATACCCGGGTGCTGGAGAACCTGGGCAGGTACCTCACAACATGCACTTTTGGTTACTGTGGGCAGCGCTGTTCCACACATTGGGTGGGTTGGCTCCTGTGGACACAAGGGAGGTTGGGTGCCCAGGGACCATCAGTTCTTTGGGTAATTCGCATCAGGGGTGGACACTATGGTTGGAGGGCACAGTGGGGCTATGGCCATGCGAGGCCTATATTGTATGTGGGTTAATGATATATCTAGTTGTACCTGTGTTCAGTAAACTGTTATTAAATACAAGTGTGTGATATTATTGCATTGGGTCCTTTGAAGGGGTTATCCGGCGCTGTCAGGATCCCTCACAGGTGGAGGTGCTGTCACCAGATGGAAAAGGTACACCCCGGCTCCTAGCAGCGGAGGTTCAGGCCTCCTGTGAGCCACAGGTAAAGCACCACACACTCAGTAGCCGCTACATTTCCCATAGGGTGGGGGGAAACAGCGCTACAGTAAGATGGAATAAAATGAATGTTTTTCATTTTTCTGTGCACACAGTAGAGACATGGAAGAATTGGCATGTCTGGTTGGTGTTCCATACTTTGTATCATGCAAGCAATGAGTCCTAACCATTCTAATGTTAGAGCAATTCTATGATATTAAGCATATTATTTTCTACACAATAATGCAAAAAACAAGTACATTAAAAAAATCATTAATATGCTAGCATACAACCATAGTGGTTGACCACCATTATTACTATTAGCGATGTGTGTGTCATGGTTTAAAATTTTCTTTTTTATATAGATTTAATACAGTTTCCTGCTGACAGCCCTGACCTATGCCTTGTTTGATGACTCTCTCCTTGCTGCAAGCCCTGACCCCTGCCTCATCTGTCGACTCCCTGCGTGCCACCAGTCCTTACCTTTGAATACTCCTGCCTACCCAGATCTCTGGGTTCCATTACAGCTCTCACCCCGATCCCAGATACTTTATCTGACTCACCATGTGGATATCTAAGTACAGTACTCCAATAGAATCCTATTTAGCATTTTACCTCACTTATACTCCATCTGGGAGATACCTGTGATCACAACTGAGATACCTTGGAAATATGCTAATTTAAGTCATTTGAATATATTTAGCATTTTAAAATGTTCATATTTCCCATGTAGAGCAAATGGGAGAAAAAAAACCCTGTGATGCTAACCAGACATGCCCATGTAAATAACGTGCAAAGTGTAACACCTAATATTTTGATCCTACTCAAAGACAGCTTGATTAACCCTTTCGTGTATCGTTCCACGTTGTCAACCACTTGTAATACACCACTTCATATGCATGTTCAATAGCCTAATATATAGGTAGATCTTATATGAACTTAGCAAAGGTGTTCTTTGACCAGTGACTTGATTGTAGCAAACAAATGTCTAAGGGTATACCAAAGTATTGGTTATGCACTTGTTTGGACTGTGGGACGCTGTCGGCATGCTCCTACCAGGTTGATGCAGCATAGAGAACGAGGTTTGAACAGCGGTGCAACTGCCCACTATTTCCCATGTATGCATAGTGGCACTGTAAGACACCATACAGCCCCTTTACTTGAATAGACTATAAAGGTATCTTATGACAGAAGTCTACTTTTTAATTATGGTCCAAACCCCAGCACTCGCTTCCCCTCAAAGCCACTATGTCTCATTGGAATATAGCCACCACAACATTAAATGAACACAAATAAAAAATTACATTTAAGTTATGTAACACATTTCCCCCCACTACCCCCTCTGGGAGATCCACTCTTTTGTTACCATGTGGTGCTGAGGCATACCTGTAGGTTCAGGAGAGCTGAGCTGATCTGCGTTGTAGTGGAGATCAGGACAGGCTTATATTCATCGCTCATAGTTCTTCTCACTGGTGTGTAGCGCCTCCAGCAGTAATGGGCTCCAAGGAGTTCGGAGGTCAGCCCCCACTATTGCACTCTTTCTCCCCTGCCCAAGGACTGATACTCAGACAGGGTATATTCTGAACAGGATCTTTATTGGGTGGCATACACTGCAAATCTTCTCACAGTGATGCATGTCTCAGAGGCTCCATACCTCTGTATGGTGCTTTGCCCCTGTAGTATTGGGCAACACTGGTGCTGAGTCTGATGTTCCCTCAGTCCAAAGACTGAGGCGAGCATGCTCATCCTGCCATAGGAGAGATTGACAGCTCTATGCTCTCTCTCTTCCAGAGCAGAAGCAGGACTATCTCTAAATTTGGTAGTTCCTTAATTAGGATAGGAGGGGTGGGCTCTTGGTCTATACCTATTCCTGATAGGTTTACACAGGCCATGAGTCACCACCTTACTCCTGTCCATCATAGAGGAGCATGGGTGGGGCACAAACCCATAGAATTAACCTGTTACTGCCTGCAGCTAACAGGACTTACATAACAGGACGGTGAAAAAAAGGTAGAATATACATACCATGTTACAGTTAAAATGTATAAGTAACCAGATGTACTTCATATTTGTTTCTTCAAATATTTTAGACCTCAATGTCTCTAAATACAAATTCGTAATCAAAGTGGAAAATAAGAATTCAAATCTAAATGGTAATTCTTTATCTTCCTCTTAAAAGGTTCAATCCATCCCACCACCCTCCCCCCCCCCCCAAATTCTCTATGGCAGTGTAGGAGCTACATTTTTATTTTGATTGGTTGTTATGTATTGTAATTAAATGTCAAAGTATTTTTTAATGCTTTATACAGCTGCGACCGCCTTTATCCTAAGGCGGCCGTAGCCGAGCCGCTCTGATAACCGCGGCCAGACGAGGTCTGTTTTCTTTTTTATTTCCAGAGCGGTTAGCGCTCTGAATTTTAGCGATGTCTGCAATACTGCAATTCCGTCTAAAAACTCAGGTGGGCATTCGCGAGCTGTTGTCTTAAAAGTCTAATAGCAATTCAACCTACAGTACAGCCATATATTTTCTGCAAGTCTGTGTGCGTGCGCAGTAATTGTAAATTTGAAGATTTATACAGTATTACAAAAATATAGTCACAGTGTCGATACACGGAGTCTGGCACCCATCGTTGGGGGAGTGCCAGACTCCGTGTATCGACACTGTGGCAGTTTGCAGCATGCAAGGTTGTATCAGGCTGAGAGAAAGCACCGCTGAGTGCTAGCTTACTATGAGTTCCTACCACTGGCTTAGTTGTGTGCATTAAGTGAGACTGTATCACCATTTATTTGAGCAACAAATGACTTCCTAATGTTGGTAAAATTGCATGTTTGGGGGGTCACAGAAATGGAATCAATCCACTTACCTCTAACCATTTACTGTGTAGTGCATTGCACCATATCTCATGCACTGATTACTCCTACTAATATTATTGTGTAATTATTGTATTGCTATTAGTTAAGGATACAATTATACAGTGATGTTGGAACTGTGTCATATAGATTGTGACGTTTATATATAGCGAGGGACATTACATCTGAATCATCAGCAGTTTCATTAAGGTCTTTATGCACTAATTACATGGTCTATGGTGAGCTGTATCTCTGACCCACCTCCCTTTACATATCAATTAATGGAAACAAAAGAAACAGCGCACAACGCCAAATAGTGAAGCAAGTAAATGCAAATATATATTGATAAAAGGGTAATTATTCTGCGTACATCATATAGGTGAAAAAGTGCATTTAGTGTGTAAAACACTGGTTACCACTCATCAGCTGTTGGCATGGAGGTCTGGTGCTTGCTTCTCTCAGCGGGAACTGCTGTGATGGCTCTGGAGCAGGACTCTTGTTGGGACTCCTCATCCGACGGTTTGCAACTCCAAAGGGGGTTTCCCTTCAAACAGCTAGGCTCCGCTGTGGGTAATGGCACTCAGTGAGACCGCCAAAAGTTTCAAAGAGTCCTGCTCCAGAGCCATCACAGCAGTTCCCGCTGAGAGAAGCAAGCACCAGACCTCCATGCCAACAGCTGCTGAGTGGTAACCAGTGTTTTACACACTAAATGCACTTTTTCACCTATATGATGTACGCAGAATAATTACCCTTTTATCAATATATATTTGCATTTACTTGCTTCACTATTTGGCGTTGTGCGCTGTTTCTTTTGTTTCCATTTCTCAGTGTGTTGGGGGGTGCTGAGCCACCCCCTGTGTTTATAGCAGCAGACGCCCATATCAGTTACACGGTTATGTAATATATTTTACATTTTCTTTCACTGTGGTTTTTGTGGTTTCATGTTCCACGTATTTTATAGGGTTCCAGTCACTGCACTGTATTATTTATATATTTTTAGGGTTAAATAGTAGCGCACAGTTTTATTTTTGTTTTTTCATATATCAATTAAGACTATCAATGTGTTCAATTCCTTATGCATAGATATTTCTTTTCCTGTGGAAGGGAGATTTACAGACAAATGTCTGAAAATTTATGTCAGCATTACCACTTTAACTGCATCCAGAAATATACACCAATCCATCATTGGAGGATTATTATATCATAAATATCTTATGACTATATAATGATGGTTTTGGATTAACGACAGACTCTCCAATTGGCACCCCCCATTGAATTATTTTTAATAACACGATACACACAGTTTAATTTTTTGACATTAGGTTTATTAATTTAGATGTGTACCATTATTTTATTCAAGCAAAATAAATGTTAAGTTTTAACAGCCTAGGTGTGCACCGTGAATATGCTCCTTGTTGGAGAAAGTCTTTACAATATGAAACCTTCCTCCTTCTTTGTAAATATGTATTATTTAGTAATCGATACTTTACTTATTTTCATACTGTTTATTTTATGTGCATGCGTGTTCTGTACAGTACTGTATGTCTCATTTGAAAATTGTTGAAACGCATAGGCGTGTTACAGTATCACATTTCGGCGCATTAAACATTATGATGACTTTTGAAAATATTTCTTTGAACTGATAATCCATCATACAGCGCTCTCCCCCGTACCCCCGCACACACACAAGGCTCAAGGATTTCAACTTCTTATCTACACCTCTCCCACTCCATTCATTTGTAATGGATGGCTTTCTGTCTTGAATCTTCCTGAGCATGGCATTACATTCCTGCGCATGCGTGTATGACTTCCCATTCATTTAGAAGTTAGTTCAAGTTTTAAAAATATATATATTTTTTTTTTGGTTATCGACATGGGCTTGCATAACAATTCTGGATATTATGAGAATCAAGTTTTAAAAATATATATTTTTTTCAGTTATCGACATAGGCTTACATAACAATTCTGGATATTACTGTATGAGAATCAATCACTACTGTTGCTTTCTAATTCTACACTAGTCATGTACGTTCTTTATGAGGTGGGTGGCATAGTACTGAGATTTTTATTTGGGGGTGTGGGGATCAAAACATTATGTTGACCTGTTGAAAATATTTATTTGAACTATAGGTAATCCATCATACAGCTTTCCCCCCTACCCCCGCACACACACAAGGCTCAAAGATTTCAACTTCTTATCGACACCTCTCACAAACCATTCATTTTCAAATGGTTGGCTTTGTGGCTTTAATTTTCCCGAGCCTGGTCTCACATTTCTGCGCCTACGTGTAATTCTCTTTGGGTGGGACCTTGTTGATTATTAATGCGCATGCGTGTATAACTTCACATTCAATTAGAAGTTCAAATCTGAAAAAACAAGTATTTTTTTTGTTATTTTTTTCCTGTTTCTTGACATGTGCTGTGCCTGCATAACAATTCTTGATATTCTGATCATCAATCACTACTGTTGCTTTTTAATTCTACACTAGTCATGTACGTTCTTTATGAGGTAGGTGGCATAGTACTGTGATTTTTATTTGTACTTACTATACTCCAACAATAATAAAAAAGTTGATTGTTTTAAATTGTTTTAAATTGTATTAATAAATAAATGTTTTTACTTACACCATACACCTGTAAATGTTTTTGACTTATTGTACTCCACCAATAAAAAAATGTTGATTTTTTTAAATTGTATTAATAAATAAATGTTTTTACTTACTCCATAAATGTTTTTTTTACTCCAATAAAAAAATTGTTGATTCTTTTAAATTGTTTCATTGTGTCTCCTATAACAAAATACAGTATTTCTAGAACATACTGTACAGTCAGAAATGGTTGGTTAAAATCAGTCAAGAAAGCTACAACAATTTGCATGAATGGCTCGGTGGGGGGGGGGGTGAGGGGATTAATTGTTACTGTTTAAGTGTGTGCAGGATTAGTTACTGTAGTAAACACAATAATTTTGCGTTCCATGAGGCATACTGTACAGTACTGTACTGTATACTGTAGGCATGCGCATTACATCAAAACAGTATTAAAACAATACATACTGAACGGGTATAGAATACACATACTGTAATACATGTAGGATAAATGCATACTTTTTATTTTTGGGGTTTATTATACAGTACAGTATATAAAAAAGTATTGTATATTGTATGAAAAAAACAGCATACTGTTTCAGGTTTTCTATAAAGCTCACGTTTATTCTATTCTAATCCTCAAGGGCCTCAAGAGCCTCAAGGGCCTCAAGAGCCTCAAGGGCCTCAAGGGCCTTTCTCAAATGCTAATAGTATTATGCCATTTGCATTTGAGAAAGGCCCTTGAGGCCAAAACGTCATACATAATTGGCTCACAATAACTTTTCTAAGCAGAAATCCGCAGTGCCCAGGTTTTTCCTTCCTATCAGATATTGGAGTATCACCCAGAGATTCCTGAACCAGGAGCACCGGTATTTATTACTTATTTCGCTATTTGGGAAGTGCAGCATTACTCTACTATTTTGTAAGTATCAACTGAATTGGAACAGAAGAAATCGACCACTTACACAGACCTAGATCGCTTGAGATGGAGTGGATTTCTGGTGGGAGAAAGAAGCCTTCACAAGACAAGTCTCCCACTGAGGAGGAGACGGTGCCTTGATCCCTGAGATCGGTCATGAGTTATAGTTTGCTCAAGGACACTGCACATAACTTTAGATCTCAAGTTATAGTCTTTGCCTGTGACGGTATGAACTGCAACCTATGGAGCCATGTTCCGGCACTAGAGATAATTGTTATTAACCACTTATGAGTATTATGATTTCTATCATTGCTAGAAGGTTATTTTACTGTTGTCCATACCTGGGTAGCTTTTAAGCTGTATAAATGTATTAGACACCTGAAGGGGCTACACTATGGATTATGAGGTTTAGTTTTTTTTAACTATTAATATAGGTATATGTGGTTTGTTCTTGCACACCTACTGCCCCCAGATTTTTTTTGGACAACTATGGACAACCTGGTTTTGGACAACCAGTGGCTCAGGCCATAATGGTTTGAGCCATACATGAATATATATATATACAAACGCTCAAGTAAATCATTACACTGACCAGTACAGGATTCTCAGGTTGACTACATTATTTGTAACATAACAATAAGCATTGACATATGCATGTTATAGTGGATTTATGTTTTCCATATTTGACAATGTTAGGCATTATAAGCTGCTCCATATTGCTTTCCTTGCAAAGACTCCTTCCTGTAACATTAGCCGCACAGGTGTGGTCCCTCAATATAAATGCAGCACTCTTACCCCCACCCTATTTGAGATTGGGTCGCTACCTGCATGTTTCATGGTGCTGTGCATACCTGTTGGTAATCCAAGAGTCTCTGCGTTGCTCCACGATGGTGTGGGGAGAATCAGGACAGGCTTTCAGGGTGCTTCTCTCTCATATGGCAGCGGCTCCTGCCAGCACAGATCCTGGGGCCTCAGGGTGACCCATGCTGGCAAATTCTTATTGTCCAGACAGTTAGCCACACAGGTTCAACTGCTCTTTATTTGTAGACAGCAGGTCAGGCAGACTGTACAGCCCTCCTTTACGGATAAGGCCTTACAGGCCCTATCCAGCTTCTTATCCCTGGTGGTGCTCAGGATATCACACAAACACTCCTACTCCTCAGAGGGAGGGTAGACAGACTGACCATCACTTCTGGGAGAGTGTCAGTATCTTCCCAGGGGTTGAGCTTGTAACCCTGCCCCATAACAGGGCAGGTTTAATACTGATAAGCATCACATTCATTGCATATGACCCAATCAGTATCCTCCCTAGGATGACACTCTGGTTGTTTTAATTTATTTATAAAATGTTTTACCAGGAAGTAATACATTGAGAGTTATCTCTCATTTTCAAGTATGTCCTGGGCATAGAGTTAAGATGACAAATAATACATGGTTACAAATACAGTGACATAAGTGAACAGGGTATACATTATATACAAGACATAGCATGCACAGTTAAAGATAATATATATTATAGGTGTATGTAACAGTTACAGATCAGATAAAAATGTGAGACAGCCTTAGTTTTGAAAGAACTTAAATTGGTGGTTGATGTGAGAGTCTCCAGTAAGTTGTTCCAATTTTGGGGTGCACGGTAAGAGAAGGATGAGTGGTCGGATACTTTGTTGAGCCTTGGGACCATGAACAGTCTTTTGGAGTCAGCTCTCAGATGATAAGTTCTGTATGTGATAGGGGTGAGGAGCTTGTTCAGATAGATGGGTAGCTTGCCCAGAAAGTATTTGAAGGCAAGACAAGAAAGGTGAACTTTGCACCTAGACTCAAGTGATGACCAATCTAGTTCTTTGAGCACTTCGCAGTGATGTGTGCTGTAGTTGCATTGGAGAACAAAACTGCATATTGAATTGTAGAGGGTGTCAAGTTTGCTAAGGTGGGATTGGGGTGCCGAGCCATATACTATGGGGTCTATGCAGAGAACTGCGAGAATGGCCATTCGCCAGAATTAGAACTCTCCATGTTTTTGGCGGATTCCCCTCGCAGTATGCAGGAAAATGTGCATATCTGGGAGAGGAATCCGGCAGAGAGATGGTGAGAAGGGTTCCGCTGGCGAGATCTGTCAGCAGAGAGCGAGATCCGCCTCTCTGTGCACAAATCTCGCCGCCAAATAATTTTTTTTTACATAACAAATCTATTATTATTGTAGATGTGCAGGGGGTCTCCGGAGATGAACCGCATTGGTTTTATGTCCAGGGACCCCCTGCTTCCCGAGATACAGGCCCCATTATGAGGTGCCGGTATCTCCTATGCATGGAGATAGCCCAATTACGTGACGCGGGACATTTCCATTCATAGGAGATACCGGCATCCCATAAAGGTGCCTGTATCTTGGGATGCCGGGGGTCCCCGGACATAAAACCAACATGGTTCATGTCCTGAGACCCTATGCACATGTACACTATTAATAAAAATACAGTAATGCTGCTTCATTTCTTAGCGTCTATCCGTTTAGGCAATGAAGGGGTTAAGTGACAGTAGCATGTTTATTGGGGACAATTGCCCCCAATAAACATAGCAAAACACAACACAATCAGCCTCTGTGCCCCCATCAACCCCTAAACCACCCTTATATACATAACCCATAGTTATTTTTTTAGGCACAGGAATGGTACTGCCGGTGGCCCCCGGGTGTTTCCGCAGGGGTCCCTGCTTGCCTGCAGTATCAAGATTGTGCCCCAAAAAAATAATTTAAAAATCAAATACTTAAACATATATACACCACCCCCCCCACCCCACTACCCACCCCCGTGAGGCATAAGCACCATCACCCCTACACTCCAGGAGGCCTACCTTTCGTCCCTTGGTGACAAAAACCCCCACCCCCAATACCCACATTCAGACCCACCCATTCAAATACCCACATTCATACCCACAGAAATCAATGTGGTTCAGCTCAGGGGACCCCCTGCTCCCGCACACTATTATTAAAATGTACATTAATGCAGCTTCATTACCATAGCGGATAGCCGCTAAGATAAGGAATTATTGTTTATTGATATGTGTGTTTTGACAGTAGTGTAGATGTGTAGGTGGTCTCCGGAGCTGAACCGCATTGGTTTCAGCCTCGGGGCCCCCCTACTTCAGGAGATACAGGCTCCATTATGGGGTGCCGGTATCCCCTGCAGAATGTAAATGTCCCGGTCACGTGACGCGGAAGCTTTCAAAGTGCAGGGGATACCGGCACCCCATAACGGGGCTTGTATCTCCTGAAGTAGGGGTCCCCGAACCTGAAACCAATGCGGTTCAGCCCCGGAGACCCTCTGCTCATGTACACTATTATTAAAATGATTTTATTTTGTGTACGATCGCCTGTAACAGCCTTGCATGAAGATGCCAAATCTCCATGCAAATGTTACATGCGGCTTTTTTTTCTATCACCTACCATACGTAAAGTTTAAGAACGCTAGCAGGGGGAAAAAGCTTGCACATACGATAAGCAAGTTTTTGGCCCGTCCAAGAGAAAATGGGTTCAAGGCCTTAGTGAATCGCGTCTCCGGCTTCACTTTGTATCGGGCGTGATTTTTAATTTCAACCAGACGAAAAAGCACGGAGCTTAGTGCATAGCCCCCTACATGCATCTGTAGACATCTCTGCAGGTTCTTGGAGTCCCTATGTATCAAGGACATGCACATGCGATCTTCACAGCTCAGCCATCCTTGCCCAAAGTTCAGAGTTCCTGAGGCCAGAGTCCAGCAGCATAATTTCCAGGGTTTTCAGTGACCAAAGTCCCTCTGTATCAAGGACTTGCAGGTACAGATGGGATATCCTGGTGTCCCTCTGTAGGAAGGACATGTGCATGCAGTCTTCATGCCCTGGTGTGCCTTGGTAGCAAGGCCACATACATGTGGTCTGTACACAGACCAGGGGAGAGAGAGAGAAACACTTTCCTTTCCTGCCTTTTAAACCATTGCTACACTCAGCTGGGCTCCTTAGTAGCCCTGCCGTCCTCCAGGCAGGAATTAACCTGGCCGACATCAAATAGTTCCAGCTGTTGGTAACATACTTGCTCCGCTTACAGCCCCCTCGTACCTTTTTTTTTCAGAAAAAGTGAAATAACATGTTTTATTCAGTGTTGATACCATCTATATATCTGGTCATGTGATTTCATCAGTCCAGTATGCAAAAGTATCTTATTGTCTTAATATTTTTCAAAGCAATTATTGTTAATGTACTAATTGTAGATGATCAGAAAGGTAAAACAGCTCTAGTTTAATCTAACCCTAATGTTAGGTGATACTACATATTGAAACACACTTGTTATTTTTGTACTTCTTCCTCCAAGCACTAAAGCTAACATTTTTAGCACAGGCACCAGCATTGGTCCACTACCCTGTCCATGGTTTATAATATAGTTTCACCATTGTCTTGTCTTTAATTATATTACAGGGTCAGAGCTGCATGGCACCACAAAAAAGGACGAGAAGATCTAGCTAAAATAAAAGAATAAAAAGAAATGTAAGTTCAAGTTTTTAAGACTCCTACTGCATATGGCTGAAGCTAGCCAGTGCTAACTAATGTGAAATAAAACCGAAACTATTTAAATCCCTATAATAAATCTGTTATAGTCTCAGAAGAGGGTCTATCGTGGATCACTTCTGAAAGTACAGTAACAAATCAGAGGAATAATTGTGTGGGACATTTTTAACTCTCATACAATTAATGGCATACATGTAACTGCTGGGTAAGTTTGAACTGTCATAAATCAGATTTACTGTACAGTATATAGATTGCACTATTGCAAAGTAGATATTAAAAAAAAAAGTTTCTGCATTAGGGAAGAGGGGTTAAGTGTTGTATCGCCAGGCAGAGTTTTATTCTTACAAATAAAAGCTTATTTATGAAAGATGTTAGTGTCAATAAATGGAAAACAACATTTGTGGAATTAGAGATGTAAACAACTATCTATAAATTATGGGAGTTACCCTTTTAACGACATTCTTGAAATACTTACTGTATAGAGAGTGACTATGATGCTTTCTGTATTTATTGCAAGGAGGAGGTCAAGAGCCCCAAATTTCTGTTTAGGGTGTGCCAGACATACCTCTAAAATGACAGTGCATAATGTAGCATTGATTAACTTTCCCTTTTTGTTTCGAAATTGGTCCCAATTTTTCTGCCATGAATATTAGTATGACATTTCTATGAATTTGTAGATTTTGAGATATATTTTGTAGATGAATATATATATATCTTAAAAAAACAACCGGAAAATGTGCACGCTCCATAGTGCAATAAATGTTATATATAGCAGGATCCCCTTCTGGTGCCCTGTGTCCCCTTACCACCCAGCGCGGTCGCACCTGACAGCGGAGGCAGGGACAGGTGCGGGCGGCACTGCGGGGGAGTATTGATCAGCGATATGCTCGCTGGAGGCTCCCTCTGCAAGGTGCCACCATGTTGGTGCGTGCGTGAATACGTTTCGCGCATGCGCAGAGGAATCCCCAAGTCCGGCGGCCATGTTGGGGTTGGCGCCAGCGTGAGAGTTCACGATTGCTCAGCATGGCCCCCAGAGTGGTGGACATTAGGGGGGGCAGGCCCGCGGGGGACTACAACCCCCATGATGCCATGGGGCATTGCAACACATGACGCATAGCAGCCAATCGTGGGACCCGAATCCCCCTGCTTGGAGAGAGATACATTTTGCGCGCTGAGACCACGCTAGTAGTCAGGGCTGGGACACCATCAGCATAGGGTGCAGGTGTCTGTGGCACCTGCACTAGGCCAGAGACCCCCATTAGGCCCCAGCTAGGCCCCAACTCCCTTCAGGTTGTGGTTGCTGCAGGGACAGGCCCATAGATAGGGCTACTGCCCCTGTAGCATTAAAGTGAGGGACACAGCCAGAACTTGGTGCGGTATCCTGACCTAAGGTCATCTGGGACCAGACACCTGCCACAAAGAGACATTGCATATGGTGGTACAATGCCGGCGGGACCCATCTAGCATAGAGGCGGAGGCTTTGCGGTAAACATCATTGGTATGACTAAGGAAACTATGTGTGCTGATTGCCTGTTCGCTCACAGGAGGCTTCCGCCAATGGGAGCTTGGGGTGAGCTCGTTCTCCTTCAGGTACAGAACCTCCACCTGTAAGGGATCAAGCATTGGCAGGATAACCCCTCACAGGAACCAACACAATCAGTAGTAAGAAATACACACACAGGTATATAACTAACTTATGTTTACTGACACATATATAACTACACAATAAAAATGCCCCAATGCAATACCCACACAATACTCAACACCAAGAATGAGTCCCCCAAAGTACTGAGGGTGTGTCCTGGGCACCTATAACCTGATGTCCGCAGAGCTGGCCCACTCAAATCTGAGGTATTGCTACCCCCCTGTGCTGTGATGGTGCACGTGGGTACCTTCCTGGCTATGACCAGGGTATGGTGAAGATTCGGGGTTAACAGAGCCACATCGTGATCCCACGATGTGGGGTCTGCAAAATCCCCTCTCGCCTTATGGTTGATGGTCCGTCTCATAGGGGAGCTCCAGCAAGAGTGTCTCTCAAAAATTCTATAGGACCAGGGGCCTGGTCCCAGGCTGCAAGGCACCGCATGGCCGTCCGCTCACTGATGCAGTACTACTATCACAGTAGTAAGGGGAGAGCATTGCTATCTTGAGTCTTCCCTACAATACTGTACTGCGGTGGCTCTGGACCAAACTGGGACCTGTGGGGAAAGTCTGGCCTAGTCTAGGAGCCACTGAGACCCGGACACTACCTGCTTACTCGCTGTCCCCTTCACAACTAAGCTGCAGTCTCTGTTTGCGCCAAAGTCTCTCCTGCTCCCACCTAGAGGGTTCTGGGACATGAAGTCCCACAATGCTGGGAATGTGGAGCCACCTAAGATGGCCACCGCAACTTCTCTGTGCATGCACACCAGGACTTCACTGCGCATACACAAGCTCTAAAATGGCGTCCCCCGCACGCTGTGTACGCCGCGAAGCTCCGGTGCTCCAAGGGCACATAGCAGCTCCCAATCACTGAAGGTAGGGGGGGTGGGGGGGATCTGCTACATACATATATCTATAGCTATATCATTCTCAAGATTAAAAGAAATATTTTGTTTCATCCATTTATTCACTTAATCCCTATTTATGCAGTTTTATGATACAATTGGGCACAAAACATAGCAAAATCGTATTTTAAATCGTAGATAAAAAATATGAAAAAATAAATAAATTGTAGGATGATGTTACAACACTGCAACCGAACTATCAATACATTTAATATACTGATGCACTCATATAGGCTGGAAACAATCTTGCCTTAATTTGGTCCACATCAGGCAGACATGTGAAAATCATTTAAGATATCATTTTTTCCCCTATTAAGATTTATATTTGAAAGTACTGTAAGGGAAAAGAATCTAGAAAAACATAAATGCCTCATCATCTCTACATTTTATTTATTTATAAAAATGTTTTACCAGGAAGTACTGTAATACATTGAGAGTTAGCTCTTGTTTTCAAGTATGTCCTGGGCACAGAGTTATTAAAAATACATGGTTAAATTAAAAGAACAGGGTTATACAGTCATTTCTTAGACATTTCATGGACAGATAGAGTTGGAAAATTGGGAACAGGGGATAGAGGTCTTGTGAGTTTCAGATTGAAATAGAGTAGCTTTAACACCACCAAATATCATTGAACGGCAGCAAACAGCTCACACCATTTGGCTGCCCTTCGGCTCTGCCTTTGGGGCAACGCAGATGTGCACTGGGGTGGTTGAGATTCAATGCAGCTGTAAACAAAAAGTTTTATGTGTCCTCTTGGCTCATCAACATTTCACTGGGTGGGATTGACGTTCAACAAAGTACAATGAAATGTTAACCTTTAGCATGGTGGTCCTGTGCAGAGGGGAGCAGCTCTTGGGGAGTCCCATCAGGCTGTCCGCCTTTGAGGCAACACAGATGTACACATTATTACATGGTAACATTCCAAAGATCGTCTCTACTCAAAATCTGACTGGACATCGCATGTCGGTGCAGGAAAAGTATGATGGTTATTCATATTTGTTTATTTACAAACTATATTTTTTCCCGCTACCAATGGTAGATTGTTTATCAGTCTGTGAATATGAGGCTTATGGAAAAAACATATTGCTTCTTACAAACATTTAAATTAAAGAATACACCTTCTCTGTCTTTCTTCTTGCCACATTTGTAGCACGTAAGGCTTTTTGTTAAACTGGTTGTGTGTTTTGTAGGTATTTCAGCTGTGCAAACCTGTCAAGATTTACTTCCCCGCTGTTTCCATCTTCAAATTGAAAAATGGATCAAACTTTGAGCACCAAAAATTGTAACAAAATGGCTCAAATTGATTAAAAAATTCTACTTTGCTTAGTTTGATCAAATTCCAACACAAACTGAATGTAAACCAACCAAACATGCAATGCCAATTGACTTTTAACGTAAAGTGATCTTGTTGCTAACTTTTTGATCAAAGTAAACTTTTTTTGTCATAACGAAAAGGATGAAATTGATAAAGTTCGCAAACGTGTGCGAAAGGTTCACACATCTCTAGTATTTATGTTTGAAATGTGTTGTACAGCTACTAGGACAAATGTATCTGTTGTAATTAGTTTTTTTCTTCTGATAAATTTGGGGTTACAGGTGTGCTTAATGATCCTCTATCCGTACTGTTTTGTTATAGCTACTACCAGGGATTTGACCAACAATTAGTGTTACTAACTTTCCTCCTTGATCTTAACTAATACACTTTTGGATTTAAAAAAAAAAAAAAAAAAATAATAAAATGATACCTGTTTTGCACTATTCCATATAACAAGTAGGGAAACAATGCATGAACCTGACATTAATTCCATGGAATTTAATGTATTGTTAACTACCCTACACTATAAATCATAAACCATAGGGGTTTGTATCTGTTTCTCTCTATGGGGCCTTTACTATCCAATCCAATAAAATTGCTTCACTTTCACACAAAACCACTACTATTCTTCAGGCAAAAATAATAATTAAAAAGTTTGGCTTCTTTAATCAAAATGATTTACTCGTAATTTTTGTGTGAAGAAACAACTATTGAGAATTCAAGTATAGGAAAAAGGAATGTGCACGCATTTGTCTTTTCTTTGTCTAGTACCCAGATATGGCACATGTGCACTTGCATTGCATTATATATCTGCCACCTTGGGTTAGAGAAAGGGGTAATATCTATTTGTAAGTAACCCATATTAGATACAGTGGTAATAAAGACATGCACAATTGATCCCTTCATAAACTGCATGGCTATCAGGTGAATGAAGTCAATGCTTCTTTAACTGTGTTTTACCCACTACTCGCCACATTGGACAGGGAGATTATTTCTCATTTTGTGTCTCTACTTCTCTTGATCCTTCATAGAAGAGACTTAATTTTAGTAATCTTACAGTACGTTTTGATCTTGTATACTGTAAATACTTTATAGACAACACAGCTGTTTAAGTAATGGGGAATTTGCCCCATAACATTGAGTAATGCTACAAAAATGTGAACACGTCAGTAGGTTTGTCTGAATTATTTTACCGGCAGTTATGTAAAGACCAGGTGTGACTGAAGGTTGACATCATAATCATTGAGGGATTTCTCAATATTTCTTCACAAAATGAGCTATGATTACAAAATAGCCATATTTTAGCTAAGCAGCAAGGTCAATATGCAATCACACTATGAAGGATATGTAAGCAGTAATCACAAAGACCATAAGCAAAGAATATCTTCTTTTCACTAAATTAAATATTTGGTCAATGAGAACAGAAGGTACAATTAATATCACTCAAATGTTACTTCTTATTTTCATCTTAAAAACATACATACTGTATCAAGTAAGGAGAAATAGAGTTGTTGAGGCAGAGGGTGGTTGCAATAACTTACTCTGACCTTTTGAAATGCTGCTTGAACTGGGATAAGTGGTGGTTGTCTTTTCAAGTATTCATATCCACATATGAAGAAATGAACAGCTTGTCTGGTTACTGTAAGAAAACACACATGTGCTAAATAAAGAATGTGTTTTGACACAGCTGACACTGGCATGTCCTAACACTTATGATCAGAAAGGGTGCAGCTGCATTCCTAGATTGTGCCAGAGTCCAAGGATTGTTTTATCTTTTAAGCACTATAAACCTTGACCACGATCTTAAATTATTATACTCTTTCCGCTAAAACATATTAAAATAATACATATTTTTTTAAATATTTTTTTTTGTGAAAACCAATGTTTTATGATAATTAAGTGTATGTCATAGTTCTTTAGAAATCCCTCGTCAAAGGAAATAGTTGTCCATACGGTAGCTAAAGACTGTAATAATAACATTATAAAACAATCATTCTGCCATAGAAATAATTTCTGGCGATGGAAATGGCACAAACAAAGTTAAAACAGGGCTCAAGATAGTGGGGTCTATCATTTCACAGGATACCAAAAAAGGACAATACCTAAACGAAACGCCCATGCGCATGATACTGTACATTTCAAATAAATACAGAGCACACAGGAATGTTTGTCAGCCGTTTTATCCTTGTGTGACATACACTATGTGGTGGCTAAGAGGTTAACATTTAGAAACACAATAATGTGGTACACTACCGACACACTTTATTGAAGTGTGGTCGGTACCGCAAGCCGGGAAATCTCCCGGCTTGCTAGTGGCCGCCCCTCGGCGTGCCGCGCGTCATAGACGCGCGGTCACGCGTCATCAGGAGCGTGCGCCCCCTGCACGCGTGTCCAGGGGCTCCCCGAGGGAGCCCTGGTGTCCCGCGATCGCGGGACAGCGGCAGGGGGTTCCGGGTGACCCGGCGGACCCGGTAGCGGTAGGGAGAGCGCCCTGATTGGAGGGCGCTCTTCCGCTGCTTCGGCGTGCGCCCGTCACACTCGGGCGCGCGCCAGGCTACTGCTGCGGCACAGAACGGGCAAATGCTCGAATAAACTGTGCCGCAGCAGTATGTGTGAGCTATAGTGCAGTTAAAACTGGTTAAAAAACAGAAGTGCTCTAATAAATATAGTAAAAAAAAATAAAGTGAAAAAAATATGTACTTTCCAAGCTTATTGATATATCGAAATGTATTATCCCCTTCTTTCTGGGGGAAGAATTCTCGTACTGAACTGCTGCTTTCACATGTGTGCTTCTGCATGATGATTAAATAGGCATGGGAGGGGCCACATACCTTCCAAACAATTTTACAATCAGACATACACAATCTTAGTAAGCTCAAATCCCAGACCCACACTATTCTATATTTATGCATTTAACTGTGCCAATTGGTGTGCTACTGGGAAAGTGACCTCATTTATACAGCAGTAAACAAATCAGCCCCCATGCACATCTAATATGACAAATTATTTAGTTCAATTCTATAAAATATATATATATATATATATAGTCAGGTATGGAGATTAGCACTCACGGTTTTGTTGCAGGAGGCAGATGCTTGTCCCATAGAGAGTATGTAGACATATGGAGACCAGGGGATCCTGATAGCCAAAAAGAGACAGCACACTGCAGGTATGGTATCAAAAAAGTGTATTCAGTAACACAAGGCCGCCAACGTTTCGGTCCTCCCAACGGGACCTTCCTCAGGGCAGTGCAACTACAGACTAACACAAGCACCCATATATACCCCTTAACACATGTTATAGACATTAACTTTATGATTTTGGTTTTATTGTGGGCCTGATTTCAGGTTCACCCATGCATTTTAAATGTTTAACCTTTGATTACTTTGTTACAGACAATGCCACTATTCGTGCTTAGTATGCTACTGCCTTCTTTATTGTGCCCATGTTTCCGTTTCAGTTCTGCCATTACGCAGTTTGAGCAACAGCCTCATGCTCTTTAATACTGCTTGCGTTATTTGCGCAGCGTTGCGCATGCGCATTAGCACAGATACACGCATACCCTCTGCTGCAGTAGTCAGGGACGCGTTCGGGTTGTCAGCAGCACACTGCGCATGCGCGGTTACGCTCCACGGCGCGCATTGTATGAGAATCACCCGCTCTCCATGCACAACAGGTTGGGGAAGTGTTTAGACCCAATGGACACGCTGCCATTATGCGATTTATGATTGACTGCCCGTTACACCCTGACCACTGCTCCCTGGACAATTTGCATGCTTTGCAGGACCATTTGCATTAACGTATTCATTTACGGGCACGCTTTGTAACATCCACAGTATGTATCTCCAAGCACTGATGGCGAGTTGCTGTTCAGGCTATGCATTTTATATGTATTTTAACCATTTATGCGCATTTGAATATCATTAGATGTTTCAAGTAGTCATGGTTACGTAAACAGGATGCACTGTGATGTCATTATGTTGTTATCAAGGTTTGATCATGTGACTAGGTACACATATGCTTAGATCAGGTTCTCTCATTGGTGCGTACCAGTATCAGTATGTTGGATTGGCTGTTTAGAAATGTGGGTTGTATCTGGGATTACAATTTGGAGTTCATGATTGTTTTCAGGTGTTTTTTAGTATGTGTTAAGGGGTATATATGGGTGCTTGTGTTAGTCTGTAGTTGCACTGCCCTGAGGAAGGTCCCGTTGGGAGGACCGAAACGTTGGCGGCCTTGTGTTACTGAATACACTTTTTTGATACCATACCTGCAGTGTGCTGTCTCTTTTTGGCTATCGGGATCCCCTGGTCTCCATATGTCTATATATATATATAGATATATACTTCCCACGCTTATTGCTATAGCAAAGGATATTACCACCTTTCTCCTGGGGGAAGAAATCTCTCACTGGACTACTGCTTTCACATAATTTGTCATATTGGAAGTGCATTAGGGATTCTTTGTTTACTGCTGTATATTTGAGGTCACTTTCCCAGTAGCGCTCCAATTGGCAATGTTAAATACATAAAAAAATATAATACGGTGGGTCTAGGTTTGGAGCTTCCTAAGATTGTGTATTTTTTCCTATAATGATTGACACAGGGGATCTTCCTCAGGAATAAACTGGTAAGTTTAAACGCACAACACATTTAATAGTGTACCTGAATATAATGTTTAAATGTTCTATTATTACCAAGCTGGTGTGACATACATACTGTATGATGATTACAGTATTAATTACACATCAGTCACACATACCTATAGTGTGCAGTTCTCAAAATATAGTAGATCTGAGAAGCTGCTCCTACATCTTTTGCTCCAGTCACTGCTCCTGTTCCAGTTGTGACTCCATAAGCTTATGAAGCTGAATGTTCTGGAGCGAAATATGCTGAGGCTATTCCGAAGTATCAGCAACAGTTGCTATGAATTCGGCATTCGGCATATCGTGCCCTTAATACCAATTTTAGGCAGCTGATAAATTGGAATAGCAGGTATCATAGCACCAGCCCCTAATACAAATGTATGTACTGTATCTATGTTTCATTTTATTTATATAGCCCCAGCCATGTATACAGCGCCTTTTAACTTTACAATAGGAGTTAAATAATGTACATTACAAGCAATGGGGATATGTGCAACATCAACTAAGATGACCCCGCCCCAAAGAGTTTACAATCTAAGTGGTATGTTTGGAGGCTTACAGACACATATGATTATAAATTGCATTATTAGCTGTGAAGACAGGTGAGGTCAAGTGCACCTGGAGTTCATAGAGGTGTAAAACATTTAATGAGCTGCTTCTTTTAAGAAGTGGATTTTCAGTGGCAAAATAACACCAACATTACCAGCAGTTTAGCCCTAATCACCAGTGTCGTAACTGGACTAATCTGTGCTGTGCAGCAAGTCACAGAAGGCATGTGAAGAAATTCCATGTTGTCCACAACAGCAGCATCCAGTGAATCCTTGCCAACATCCCTTTTCTAGTACACCTACTGTACCAGTTGCACTTCTTTTCACAAATGTGTGGGAGACCACTCCAACAGGGACCTACTGTAGTAAGCTTGCCCCTTCCCTGCAAAAAAAAAAAAGAAGAAAAGATCATTTTGTTCTGATAGGGTTTTTTTCCCTGCAAATGACAATGTGGCATGTTACGTTTCTATATGTTCAGTTATTTTTCCCACGGTGTTTGCACTGTCAGTTATTAAATGTTTAAATCACAATTACCGTTTGTAGTTATTAATACAATGCTTGGTATGTAATTGTACACACATACTGTCGTTAGTTGCAAATATATTACCTGTGATATCAACTCTGGAAACCATATCCTGCATTCACCTTCAACAATATAAAATGCAATACAGTATAAAACATTAATTATTTTACACGCTATCCGCTTAATATCTTGTTGTTTTTAGTAATGTTAGAATATTGTTAATACATGATAGAGTGGTTTTTGGTCTGAAACAAATATTTTCAGAGAAAAGAATGAGTGCAGACCAAAATAATATGTTAGAGTGCCTTTTTTTTTATATCAAAACGTGATGTTATGCTCCTAAAGACCCCAGAGATGGGAGAGCGAAAGTGTAGACAAGTGTAGACAATATTTTAGTAAAGGACGTGATGTATAGAGGAGCGTGTTGGGAGGTATATGAGTCAATATATATTTTACTAAAATAGACTCTCTCTCTCTCCCTCTCCCTCCCTAAAGTATGGTAATAAGATATAGAACAGTTTTCCATACCTCAGGGAAACGTTATGAGTAATGATTTAACAGAGGTTTCTGGCTCTAGCCCTAAGAAAAATTACTCATTCTCACAAAATTGACACATTTGCCCAGATCCACCAGCTTTGTTTATTGATTTAATGCGGCAGAAACTTAAGTTAACGTCTCATTAAGTGCCAATGGATATCTTCAAAGCTCATTCATGCAGTGTTAAGGGCTGTTTTCAGCCATAGTGGACCCTTGCGTTAGTATAAAGGATGTTAGTGCTAATGATATGCAAAAGAGATGTTTGCTGCAACAACACACATCCACAGAGCTCTCTTAGGTCGTGATTATACCAAAAATACACCGGCGGTGGCACCTAGTGTGATGCCGCGCAGCGCAAAACCAAACTGTTGAAATCCTATGTAACTGACCATACCATCAGCGACGTGCGCGCCGCTTGGAGCTATAGGGTGGCAGACTGGAGAGGATACAGGATTTTGTTTTGGGCAGGCGATGGCCATGTCACATGAGCGGTTCAGCCAATGAGGGCGAACCACTCACGGTCATGCCTCTGCCATGCCTCCCTGTGTGCTCAGCTTCTATTCGCTCCGCTCTCTCCTGCATGGTCAGATGCCACTTGGCAGCAGCGTGAGGGTGACGTCACTGTATCGTGCTGACGCTCGGCGGCATCTGGTATAATCAAGCCCTTATAGTTAACACATGTTTAATAATGCTCTATCTTGAAGACTGCATTATCTCCATCCAGATCCTGAAAAATGGGGTTTGGGGTAGAAAAAGAGACTCTTTAGTCGAGTCCCAGGCACTATATATAGTTTAACCCCTTCAACCTCCCTCCAACCAACATATTGAGAGACACCTATGTTCAAAAAGGAGAACACCTTAGATACCTGAGTTTTAAATGACGTAGACAG
This sequence comes from Ascaphus truei, assembly GCF_040206685.1. NCBI lineage: Eukaryota > Metazoa > Chordata > Amphibia > Anura > Ascaphidae > Ascaphus > Ascaphus truei. The sequence continues at coordinate 358,246,822 of NC_134486.1, forward strand.
GTGTCTCTCCATATGTTTGTAGCCCTTGTACCTCTACCCTAAGTGAGATTGGGGTGGGTAGAGTATGCTTCTTCAGCTACTTCAGTAGGGGTTGGGCTGTACCTGTTGGTAAACAGGAGGGCTGGGGGCTCTACGATGTTGTGGGGAGAAACAGGACAGGATCATAGGTTACCTTTATTCTTGCTTGGTGCATCACCTCCAGTCAGCATGATTCCTCTGTGAGGCAGGGGATGACCCATACGGACACCTCTTCTTCTTTTAGCAGACAGGGAATCACACTCCTTTATATTTTCTTGGTCTTTATTGCATGCATATCACATAACAGAGCCATTACATTCTTCCCTTCTAACTGTGCCCTGACCCAGGCTTTAGGCCCGGGTCAGGCCTGTTGGACCTCTCCTCACATCTCCTAATGAGATGGAGGGCAGATGTTGCTCACTCCACAGAGGGAGGAGAGAGAATGACAAGGACACATAATTTAGGAAAGTGCCAAAATTTATATCCTTTGGGTAGTGGCTGTGACTCATAACAAGCCAGATCTGGATACTGATTGGACCACACACTGGATATGAGTGCATATCAGTACCCATTCCTCAGATTCGCATGCTCTGGCTGTTGCTAAGGCCCGCCCTTGGATACTTATCCAAGTCTGCAAAAGCACACATGGCCTTAGGAAGGAATTATCCCATCCACTGCCTGCACCTAACAGGGCTTACATTGGTAGGGCCCAGGAAAAAGACATAGCGGCCATGAGGCTATGCTATATGTTATTTGTAAGGAGGTTTAAGGAGACATATATAGTGGTTGAGACTCTACTAAAAGATTCTCTCTCTCTCTCTCTCTCTCTCTCTCTCTCTCTCTCTCTCTCTCTCTCTCTCTCTCCATATTTTAATGATAACTAACGGCCATTGTTTTCGCAATAATGTCTATTACTTATTTAGATAACCCCACACTGTTTGCTGTTACTTGGTGAAGACCACACCTTAGAGAAATAAAAATGGAGCAAACAAAGTTGAATAGAATTAAAAAGTGCTCTGAATTTTTTCACAGTTGCGTTAAAATACCAACGTTTTGGTCCAATATCAGGAGAATTTGTAGCGTTACGGTAGTTCATCTAAAAAACAAACAAAAAAAAAACCCAATGTTTAAATTTAAACAAGGTAGTTAAATTGCACTATTTCTTTAAATCTGCATTAAATACTACTTACTGTAGTCCAGTGTGTGGTCCAATATTACTTACTGGTACCCATACCATTTTTAAAGAAAATAGAAGGCATTATTTAACTTTGTTCTAATTCAAGTGTCAGCTCCAGCCACAGAAAATAATAAAATAAGATGCAGTATTTTTAAGTAGTGATGAAGCATTAAATAACAATGGCAAATAAAAACATCAAGCAGAAAAGTGAGTTACCTGTGCCAATATTTTAGGTTTAAAAGCAGTAGTTTTATTTGTGTATAAACCCTTTTATAATCCTAAGTGGTCAGCTGGTCGTGGAAACTCATGACTAACTAACTACTTGGGCTACCAAGGGGTTAATATGTACAGTAATTAAATTTGTTGTTACATTTTATCACCTATTCTGATCTTGCCCATAGCTGATCTTGCCTATGCATGTACAGTGGCGGCCGCCTTTATCCTCCTGCGGCCGCCACCACAGGAATTTTAAAAACGCGGAGGCGCGCAGCTTTTTTCCGTCAGGTTTCTCTCGCGCGGGCGCTTTCAATGATAAGCGCTGGAAGAAACGGAGAAAACCCCCGCATTTATCCGGGCAAGTAGGAGGATAAAGGCGGCCGCAGCAGTAATGGTCATTATAAGGCCCATCCTGGAGTAGGTGATAAATAATGCTGCTTTTTTGGCATTAGCCCAGTCCTGATAAATATTGGGACTCGACTTGACTTGCAACAACAAGACAAAAATTGCGGTATTTAGTCATTTTGGTACTGGTCCCGATATTTTTATCAGTCGCGGTAAAATATTGATGACTTGTACCATAAAAATAACATTTTATTTTTGGTTATGTAACACTGTTCCCCCCCCCCCGCCCCCCTCTGGGAGATCCACTGCTGTTACTAATGCGTGTGGTGCGGTACTTGTTAGGCTCCAGGAAATACTGAGTCGTCTGCATGATGGTAGTAAGACCAGGACAGGCTTATGGTGATATCTGAGTTTCTTGTTAGTATTTCAGCGCCTCCAGTTATGATGGGCTCCCAGGTTTCAGGACATCAGCTCCGACCACAACACCTCTTAAGCCTCCTGCCAAGGAACTGACACCCAAGCAGAGGTATATTGAACAGGGTTTATTGTGCATCAGTGCAGCTCTTCATTGCAGCAGAATAAAATCTCCGAAGTCCCAGACTTCTGAAGGGTGCATACCCCGGTTGTAGGGTGAAATGAGTCTTGATTGTCCCCAGACCTGAGCCTGGGGTGGGCATGTTTTCCCCCGATGGGGAAGACTGACAGCTCTTGTGCTCTCTTCTCCTCCCAGCACAAGACTGACTAAATTTGATACTCCCACTTTGAAGTCTCTGGAAGGGGCGGGTTCATGGACTGTACCCATCTCGGATAGGCTTACACAGGCCATGTCACCATCTTTCTTCCTTCACTTACAAGTGGAGGTGTTATGGTGCTCACCTGTTGGTTCCCAGGAGGCTGAATCTCTGCGATGTTGTAGGGAGCTTGGGTTACAGATGTCCTTTAGGGTGATGCAGCGCCTCCATCTGTAGGGCTCTGCCATAAGCAGGGGTTCATCCCCACAGGAACTCTAATAAAGGATAGGACAAATGAATAACTCTGGAGTGCCAGCAACTGTTCAACAGTGTTTATTGCAGAAGCAGCAACATATCACAATTTCATGGCTCCAAGCCCAGGGGTATCATCCCTTCCCTGGGCAGGACCAGTCATCCCATGGGATTGAGGCCACCAGGCTACTCTGAACACCGTCACCCCCAAAGGGGCAAGGCAGGACTCACCTGCCCCCTAAGGGGTGGGGCTGGAACAGGACTGACTCCTGAAACAGAACTGAACTAATTTGATGGACCCCCACATCTTTATACAGGTGGAGGGCCATACTACTCTGCACCATTGATTGGACAGAATGAAAACTGCAGCTAGGCCCTCCTCCTGTTATGTTGTCCCAGTAGCTTACAAGCCCAGACCTGAGCCTATAATTTTCTACAATCATGTTGGATAGTAGGGATATGACTCCAACAATATAACTTAGGGGGAATGAAACCCACATGCTAGGCCATGTGAGAGGGGTCAACACTAGCACTGCCTGCTATCATCAGGACTTACAATACTAGGTTAGAAAAATTTAGTAAGGGGCTACACCTATAATACATTGGTTGATCCTCCAATGATCCCCCAAGACATGGGAATGAAGAGCTCAATGGGCACACACCAAGAGTTAGATTTAAAGGGTCAGTAGTTGCTTGCAAGTGCCACCTTTTTAAATAGTTAAAGAGTCATTAGAGTTGGATGGGAGACCCCTGGGAGGCAATACTTACTACCAGATCCAAGACAGACAAGAAGAGACAGAGTGAACACAAAAATAAGGGAGTGAAATCAAAATATAAAGTGAAAGAAATAATGAGAGAGAGAGAGTGCAGTAGAGATTGAGGAAGAGATTGAACAGTGTACATGGGGGGAGAGAACTATAGTTAGCCAAGTACCCCCTGGGCTACTAAACATCCCTGCTAACACATAAGTCCTGGTACCAGCGCAGACAGTCTTAGGCTTAATCTATACATTGCTGCAGTAAACAGCTCCCTAGAGTGACAGGGGGAGAGGGAGCAAGGCATAGGTACTGCCCCTGCTGGGGCTAGGACCTGGGACCCTCCCCTTGTAACAAAAAGGGGCTGCAGCCTCAATTGAGGTGTTCTCTGTCTCTCTCACTCCTCAGTGAGAGAGGTCTGTTCTATCCTCTTCCCTCTTGGAGAATGTGTTATGTGCTGACCAGGGACCTGGTTTCAGGCCTTCCCTCCAACAGGGGAGTGGAAGCGCCTACCTCATACTCCACCAGGGAGTATGGGAGATAAGGAGAGACTCCTGGGGACTCAAGCTCCTTGGGTTTGCTCCAGTGACCCCCAGAGAAGAGGTTGCTCTATTATGGCAGTGTGCTGTGATGTATGCTGTGCGACAAGAATAAAGAACCCAAGTTATTTGTTTTACTCCTGGCTAAGGCTGCAGTCATTCAGAGGGAGGGAAAGCAGTTTTCAGGCAGGGACTGCACCTATCTCTGATAGGCCCTGTTGGATGGATGCACTTCACCAAAGGGGAAAAGAGCTACAGATCTGAAAACCTGTCCTGTTTATCCCCACTAACACAGGTGGAAGCTCAGACTCCTGAGAACCTAACAGCTGAGCAGCATTACACCCGGTAACAAGAACCAAATCTCCATTAGGGAGGGTGGGGGGGATAGAGAAGGGGTTACAATAGAATGAAAGGCTGTATTCAATAAGGAGTAAAGCTGATATATAAGAAATTGATATTAGAAAAAAAGTTGAATAAATAGATAAGGAAACAATTACTGAGGTAAATGTGCAATAAATACAGTAGTAGAATATTTTTCTATACATATAGAGAAATAGACCGATAGATAAATAAGTATGGAAAGGAATAATTAGATAGATTGATATGGATCACAAAATAGAAAACCAGCAAGTAGTGAAATAAAGGGTGATAAATATAGTACTAGAATATATTTTTATAAATATAGTGAGATAGACAGATAAATAAGTATATAGAGTCATGACTAGATGGATAGATAGATAGGTATAGATAAAAATAGAAAGTAGTCGAGGAATCCACGCTCATGCTGTCTTGTGCATTGTAACGGTAGAATCCCTTGCTACTGGACACATTGGAGTCACTCCCCAGAGTCTCCTAAATAGAGATCCCCCAAAGGTAATCTCAGAAAAACAATATCAAATATGCACAAAGCGTACCGGGGATCAGTATAAACGTGACCTCGACCCATTTTGCAACAGCAAGCAGATACCCCCTGATGAAGCATGCTGTTGTGAAACATGTTGAGGTCAAGTGAGGCTGTTCTAGCGCATTACCCATGGGCTGGGGCAGTTCAAACCTGAAGCTCAAGCGGAGAAAGATTTGCTAGCCGTCGGCGCAGTCCGGACTCTACATCAGCTCCGTCCCTGGTTACCTGCTTTTGCAGCTTACGGTTAGCATCTTTTCCCCTCCCCCTGTGTTGTTTTTCATGTAGTTATGGCCATTGGTTGCTTCAGACTCTGTTTCTCTTACTGCATGTGTACTCATTTACAAGCAATTTCATGGCTTTCACAGTCTATTTAGTAATTGGAGGGATCTTTGAGATCTTATGTCTTTACATTTGTATAGTTTAACAGATTGATCCCTTGGGACAGAGAGAAAAGACTCTCCAATATCATGCACTCTATAATATTATGAACTGACTGATACCGGTAAGTATTGGAGATCACTATGGCTCTTTTCAGTTGAACTAGGATCTTATTGCTGATAAAAAAACAAAAACAATACAATTTTATTACGTCAAATAATATGTGTGAAATTTTGAAAAAAATGGTTTAAAAATCCCCGTAGAGGAGTAGTAGCACTGGTATACTTGGGTGTCAAAAGTAAATGGATATATATGTGTTAAACCAAATAGTTAAATCCCAGTACTACTGCGACATCGGAGGAGTAACTATTGTCACCAAAATAGGTATAACTTGCAATGTATTACAGGATTAAATATGACACTATATATATAGTATTTTTGAATAGCCTTTAGTAATTTTCTGGCTCAAATGTTTGTATTTACAGTATAGTGTCCATTTAATTGCTTGTAAGCTCAAAAATGTATAGTATATTTATACCTTGTATCTACACAACACTAGATGTTCTATTGGAACACAGACTGAGGAATATTTATTTAGATGCAATTATCTTGTCATCCTCATTTACATATCTGTATATCAGTATCTCTGTGCATCTGAACAAATGGTGTACTGAGCGCTGTATATGGAATATTCACAGTATCATATGCTATGTATGACTTATAAGGCAAATGGTCACAGATAATGATACAAAAGGCAATGGTAGCATAAGGTCTCAAATACTTCTAGTGTCCGTGTTATCTATGAAACAGTTTAGCACTCTATTATAATGGTCCCATTCTGTTACCTTGTAACCTATATAAGTAAACCATTACAGTCTCAGATGGTTGATGTCCATATGTGTATATATGGTGAGTGAAACTGAATATCTGTATATGCATAGACTGACTCTAAAGAGAATCGCTACAATGCAGAGTCCAATGTATGCAAGCATATGATGTAACTCTGCCACGGCGGGTCAGAGACGAGATGAGCAAGTATACAAGCCGTTTTCCTGTAGCCGATGTCACACTCCGATGGCGTCACCGATCGTGACGCTCTACTACTTCGATGCGCGTTTCGCGACATCAACTCGCTTCTTCAGGCGGCGACTCCTCCCCACCTGATCCCCTCCCCTGTTGGGTTAACACATACTGTATATATATATATACAGTGTTCGACAAACCTATACATTTGCTCGCCCCGGCCGAGTGGATTTAACCCCCAGGCGAGTAAATATTGGCCCAAGCAGCACATGTTTGGTACTAGGTGGTGAGTAGATTTTTTTATGTGGCTAGTAGATTTTTTGGTGATTTGTCAACCACTGTTTTTATATATCCATTTACTTTTGACACCCAAGTATACCAGTGCTACTACTCCTCTACGGGGATTTTTAAACCATTTTTTTTTCACAAATGTCACACATATTATTTGATGTAATAAAATTTTATTGTTTTTATTTTTATCAGCAATAAGATCCTAGTTCAACTGAAAAGAGCCATAGTGATCTCCAATACTTACCGGTATCAGTCAGTTCATAACATTATAGATTGCATGATATTGGAGGGTCTTTTCTCTCAGTCCCAAGGGATCAATCTGTTAAACTATGCAACATTTTTCCTCCAATGCACCATGATGTATACTCAGCCTTAGTAATAGGAGAGCAGAATTGAATATTGTCTTTTGCCTTTACATTTGTGTAATTAATTAGTATTAATATTTACCTGTGTATGTTTATTTTGTATTTTTTAATTTGTCAAACGGTCCATTTGGTCCTATTAAATGTATTTTATACTGATGTCCGGTGCGCTGTTTGTATATGTTATATCATAGATAAAAATAAAAAGGAGATAATTAGTGAGGTGAAGGTGTGATAAATGTAGTAGAAAAATATCTTTATATAGATACAGAGAGATAGACAGATAGATAAATAAGTATATAGAGTGGTCAACAGATATATATGTAGCCTAGATGTGGCCACTACAATGTCAGTGTTGCTATTTGTTCATAATTCAGATCTGGGTGAGAGGCAGAATGACTCTACTACAACTCGGCCATGTTAGGGTTAACAGTAACAGGGTATGACATGCTCAGTCAGTCCCACGGTCTTGCAGTTCCGGAGGGACAGTTCTCATGGTATGTTGCATTGGACTTGAGTCCCAGGGTCCAGGGAAATGAAGTGCTGATTGTCCCAGGGACGTAGCTTGTCAGCTCCCTTACATTGGATTCTTATAGCCTTTCAAATCTAGCAACCCAAAAATCCCATAGCCTGGCTACCTTCTGGCACTGAACACGAGCACCTCTGCTCACCCAGTACACTTCTTTCGTTATTCCTAATTAATTTAACACAAACACTGCAATTTGTAGTCTAGCCTGAAGCCATACCCCGTAGCTTAGAGGATAGCCCAACACCCTTCTGTTCAATATTGATGGGAGGATAGTACCAAACTTTTCCTTTTAGCCCAGGATTTAGCACTGCCTCTGCCATGAGAGGTCACTAGCATATCCTCTTACCTAGCATGGTCTGTAATAGCACCTCTGTCAATCATCTAAATCGAAGTGGAGAGGAAACCTTTTTTTCACATTATTTAAACATTGCTATTAATCCAGAAAAACATGATATATGAAATATACTCCTTGAGAAAGTGCCATAGGGGGCATGAAACGCGTGGGAGGAGAGTTTTTTTCTTTTTTGATCATGTTTTTTATGTAGTTTAATAAATTGTTTTTAGTTTCATTTTGCTGGTGAGTATCCATATTTTTTCTGGAGTGGCAGTCATTTCGATCTATTCATTTCCTTACCTACCTTTTTGATTGAAGAGACGCCATCGGGGGAAACAGAGGATTTCAATGCAGTTGATTTCTACTAATGCAGCATAAACTGGAGGAGCAAAACGGGGTCACATCGTGAGTAGTGGTTACTCCACACCGGGCAGCTGGAGACACGGGGTATGATTTATAGAGCTCTAACCTAGTGAGGTTATCACTAGCCTAAATAGGTTAACATAATCATTTACATTTTTCATTTAGCCCCTTCAGCGTGTCTCCTCCTATCCTCCCTCACAGACTTACCTTATTAAGGTTATAGTATTCACCACCATAACCTGTCATATGCTCTGTTTTTACTGTTATATTTTTCTAATAATGCAACTCATTAGTAACTGTCCTCCTGGAGCTCATATTCCTTTTTTTTCTCTAGTGAAATATAAAAGACAGTGAAATCCAAATCTGTCATGCGCTCAGGCATACTGCTGCAACAGCTGACACCCTGGAGGGTCAGTAAACTGACAGTGGAACAGTGCTGGGAGGGCGCAGGGGGACCACAATGGGGGTCAGGGCTCAGGGGCGCAATGCTTACCCCTGTCAGCTCTTCCATCCTGGATCCCAGCCCTCCTTGGCTCATGTTCCGGTGCGTGCGTCCGAGTAAGGTAAGCAGATGAATAGGGATGGATGACGGCGCCACAGCAGTCAATCAGTAGAGTTCAAAACGATTCCGATGAAATAAAAGGCTTTAATGGTATTATGCACACACAAGACGACAGGCTACATCACCACCTCCTCCTCTACGCGTTTCACACTAGGACAGCGCTTCGTCTGGGAGACGAAGTGCTGTTCTAGCGTGAAACGCGTAGAGGAGGAGGTGGTGATGTAGCCTGTCGTCTTGTGTGTGCATAATACCATTAAAGCCTTTTATTTCATCGGAATCGTTTTGAACTCTACTGATTGACTGCTGTGGCACTGTTATCCATCCCTATTCATCTGAAATATAAAAGAGCCTACTTTCAATGATTTAGGTTCTCGTTCCAGAAAAAACTTCACAACACTCCTAACCAACCCTGCAATCATTATTTTAAAAGCATGTGGAAGAGTATTATAACCTGCTCATATCCAGAAAGGGAAACAAAACTATTTTACTTCCTTGCATTTACCCTCTGTCCTTCATCTTTCTTCCTCACCCTTTCCTTATGTAACCTCATGCTCTTCACTTTTCCAACCATTTTTGATCTATATTTAATTTCTTCTTAAACATGCTGTATTTTTTTTTTTACCAAGTTATAGGTCATTAGGACCTGCAGTCATGCCATTTTGTCCATGAAATATCTGTGAATTGACTGTATAACCTCTGTTCATTTAATGTAACCATGTATTGTTATCATAACTCTGTACCCAGGACATGAAAACAAGAGGCATTACTTCCAGGTAAAACATTTTTATAAATAAATAAAATCTTTCAACTAGGCCCCAATGTTTCCATTTCTTTTGTACTCACTACTATACGACTACTCACTGCGATATCATACTATAGTAAACTCTAATTTATGTCTACCACTAAGTTCCTGCACTTAAATACATAAAAAATGAACACGTTTACATAACAAATTGCATGAACATTAAATCATAATGTATAGTTATATATATGGCATTACTGTACTGTATATTGATTGGGAGAAAAAAATTACAGCACGTGTTCTTTATTAACCACCAACTCAAGAGATTTCCCATAACAATTCTGATCCAAATGGTTTCCTATCTAAAGTTAACATCACAAACTTTTTCAAGACTTACTGTACGCCTCTGGAAAGAAGATAAACAATATAACAGCACACCAAATAACACAGTTTGTGACTTAAAAGGACAAAGACAAATCAATAAATTGTAAACATTGTTTTATTAGGGACCCTTCTCTGCCCTTGATGGGTTGTCTCCAGCCCTATAAAGGCTTTAATAGGCTTATAAATATCTTCTTAATCAATGCTTGAATTGTTATGAAATCTTTTACTCCGATATTAGTGATTGAATACCATAATTACAGTCACATCAATAGCAAACATAACATCTTTTTGTAAACATGATACTGCAGATAAAAATCTTTATTGGTTATTTAATGCTGCACTTCACTAGTGCAGTCACTTTTCTTCCGTGGAATGATTAATTTCCCTTTTCTGAGCCTCTTTTATAACAGTATCATTGTCACTGTCACATTTTGTTTTTTAATTGCCTAACGACTGTATTTCTTCTTTATGAAGTCATCATAGTTCCAATATAGTAGGTGACATCATATATCACTTATTAATAAAAGAATGACATAATAACAACATGTAATATATATACAATCTAAATAATACTACACTACAAAGAATATGATTGACATTACTTAAATGAGGAAGGAATTAATTTCCTCCTTATGAGATATACATAGATATGGCTGGGATACACAATACACTGATGCACGCTATCACTCCCTGATTAAGTGTTAACTAATATTATCTCGAATAGAAGTCAAACACAAATTGGGGTGATACCCAGCATTTGTGCTTTGTGAATCTTCCTGACAATTGGCAAATGTTTCCTGGGTCTTGGACTAAAACATTTTATGTTGGGCAAAGAAAGTGCCAAATGCTTCTGCAGACAAAGACGCTCCTGAGTAAATTAGTTAAGGAAAGGCATTTTCAGTTTTCCAAATGGGGTCTTTACAGATTCAATGCTCAATTTAAAGTCCAAGTTAAGCAGTGAAAAAATTCAATTTTTCAGTGATATTTGAGAAAAAGCCCAAGAAAAGCTCATCTTCTGATTGTTTTTCTTGTTTTCTTTGTGTTTTTGTAAATAAATGATTGAAAAAAAAAATCATTTTGATAATGAAAAGCTCGAACAAATTCAAACAATTTTTTTCCTCCCAATTAAAACAAAATCCCAAAATCGAAATACAAAAATCTTTTAGAACCACAACCAAACCACATTTTTTAAAGAACTACTACCAAAAAAGCACAATTTTTTAGAAATGCAACAAAAAACAAACATTAACAATTTTTAGACCCAAAACACCAGTGATCGTGCCCGCCCTTTAATTCCATGTCACACACATTATCCCAAATGTTGTTGCTGCAGCTGCTCAGGTATCACACTATATAATTACAGTACAAAGGTAAAGATTGTGAGTGTGGACATGTTGCTCCCTCCCTTTTATTGTGATGGCCTCTAAGCTTACTTCTGCTTCATTATTCAGCATATGCACCTGGTCCTGGGTTATCGTCCCACAATCTTCAGTCTGATCTGGTTGATTTGAGCCTACAATTAGATGCTTGAAGCACACTAAAAACAGCACAATACATTTCTACAACACACGTTCTATCATTATTTTACTCTCAACCTTTCTAATTCCCTCTTTGGCAATTCTCTCTCCATCGTCCTCATCATTGTTTTCACTTTATATTTTTATCTCTATTCCCATGTGTCCTCTCTGCAACTTTCTATTCAGATCAGGATAAAAAAGAAACATTTACTTTTTAATGTTATCTAAAATCTGTCAAGTGATTATCCACATTTATCTACCAGCATACTGTAAGACAGCCAGATCCTTTAGCAGAAATATATGCTATTACACAAGTTACTAAGTTTACTAGAATGCAAGTCTAAGTCAATCATCACATAAAAGAATAAGGTTGGGAGATCCTTATACAGAGCCCTGAATATCAGCCATAATCCTTACAATATACAGAATTCATGTCATAAAGACATATCTCTCAAAATTGTATTACTGTGGTAGTGGTAGTTTAGTATGCATATTTAATGTAAGTCATACATCATAGGAAATATGCTTGTTAAAAGATAAAAAAAAGTTGAAACTTTCTTAAATCTGGTAAAATCTAGTTCAAAATTACCATCGTTTTACACCATGTGCCACTAGAGATTCAGCTACTGTACAGAGATTGAGAATACTGTATATTAAGTAGATTTTTGACATTGTATTTAACTATACCTTTTACTGAAATCTTATAACATCATATACATTTCTTGGCTTTCGGAGAATGCTTGAATTGTATCCTAAATAATTGTCTACCATTTTTCAAGTAATAGAAGATATATAATTTTTTGGTCTCCAAAAAAGATTTATTGAGAAGAATTTGAATCTTTGAAATAGAGGTGAAAAAAGTATTTAATTTGATAAATTAATAAATACATAATCATTAACAGCTGCATTAAGATGATCTAATTAGATTTTTACACATAAAAGTGCATGACATACACTACTCTGTTATAAAATATGGACAATAGCATGCATTTTGTTGTTTTGTATCCTATTATTGCATAGTGTCTTTAATAAATCAAGATTTTTCTATTTCTATGAAGCTGTGATAGATTTATATTGGTTAGTCCTTTTCCAAATATTTGATTTGGGCCAGTGTTTTTAGATAGACATCTGTTTTCATTGCATCTCCTTGTGGGTATCAATAATTCTTCTTACCACCATTATCATCTTACCACCATTATCATTGTATCATTATCTTCCACCCAGATATAAACTCTTACTGAGGTTTTCAGCTACCATCACTATTACATACTGGTAGCTGCTGTTCCTCTCTGCATGTCAAGGTTGTCATAACTTAAAGTGGTTAGCCATTGGTTGTAATTGGACATTATAACAGCATATACTATACAGTAAATTCTGCATCTGGAATGAGAACCATAATAACAAGAAGATAAGGACCTGAGCACCAATTTTGCTTCAAAGGCGACACAATTGTCGTATTAGAAACCAGCAACAATATTCTGATCAATATACTAGGCCTACTGTGGAAATAAGTGAAGATGAAAAGGAAAATCTCCCATATGGCATAGCGCCTCTGTTTGCTTCTATTATATTACCCACAGAGTAGGGTTTGGCAAACTCCCTTGTACTGTAGATGCTAAACAGAAGCAATCAAAACGCAATGGGTAGAGTAATGCAATGTATTGCAGGATTCAGTAAAATTAAATAAAACTAAACTCATGATATATAATTATAAATAAACAGATGTAGACCTATATATATATATATCTATTATTATTCCTCAGTAATTTGAAATGTCATATTAATGATAGATTTTGGCATATACTGTATGTCTTTATTCTTCCCTATTTATTTGAAACTCGAATAATACAATAATATAATAATATGCAGATCATAATTTGGCACATGTTGTTACTTCCAAATGCACTTAGTAAACTCAAAATGCAGTTAATTCTGACTGCTGAATGTATCACCTGAAATCACTCTCCTGGATTCCTATCAAATCCCGCATCTCGCACTCAATTCTCCTCCTCACTTTTAAAGCTTTACACTCTTCTGCCCCTCCTTACATCTTAGCCCTAATTTCTCGCTATGCACCATCCCGACTCTTGCGTTCTGCTCAAGGATGTCTTCTCTCTACCCCCTTTGTATCTAAAGCCCTCTCCCACCTTAAACCTTTCTCACTGACTGCTCCACACCTCTGGAATGCCCTTCCCCTCAATACCCGACTAGCACCCTCTCTAACCACCTCTAAGACCCACCTTAAGACACACTTGCTTAAAGAAGCATGAGTAGCACCGTGGCTAATACTATACACATGATGCATAAAGCTTGGCCCCCTGCAGACGTGCTTACCAGAACACCCTCCTACTGTCTCTTTACGTTCTTTCTACCTACCAATTAGTTTGTAAGCTTTTCGGAGCAGAGACTTCTCTTCTGAAATTGTACTTTTATGTCTGAAGCACTTATTCCCATGATCTGTTATTTGTATTATTTGTTATTTATATGATTGTCACATGTATTACTACTGTGAAGCGCTATGTACATTAATGGCGCTATATAAATAATGACATACATACATACATTATTCAGTTCATAAATAGGTAATATCTCTTAGATGCTTATGTAATTCCTGTATTGCATAATATCTAAACTCATGAAAGTCAAAATAACCTCTTACAGTATATTCACTAATAATTAAATTACATCACTGTAAGTCGATCTTGCTCTTTTCATTCTTGCAATATTACCCTGAATAGTCTTAGTTACAGAAGACAGCCTATACATAGGAATGAATTAATGTAGTGTAAGAGGGTCACCCCCGGTTCCCGTGATCTTCCTTTGCCCCCTGCCTTACCCCTGTGGCAGTGGAGGAAGGGGGCGGCGACTTCTCCCGGCGGGCCCCGCCCTCTTGGTTATGGCGCGAGCTTCGCCCATGCGCAAGAAAGATCGCGCACGCGGTCCCCATAGAAAAGAGCTTTGCCAAGGACTACAATTCCCAGCAGCCTCTGGGGACTGCACTTTCACCTTTGTCACAGGCAGCATTGAAGCCAATAGAGCTGGCAGCTTCTCATGCTGCAGAGTTGCAACAATGTTGTGTGCAGATAGGGTTTTTGTCAGTTGGAGCAGGCTAGTCAGTCAGAGACCGGAGCAGCCCAGGGAAGGAGGTAGGGTACAGGAGTCAGGGACTCCCTGTACTAGGCCAGTATCCCCAGGGCCCGAGATAGCTCAGCTCCCCAGTAAAGTGAGTGTTGCCAGGGACAGCCCTCAGGTTAGGGACCCTGTCACTTGCATTAGTGGGAGCTGGGGAACAGAAGGGAAGAAAGGCAGCAGCGGACTTAGTGTTAAGTTGCAGGGTGTTGCTGCATGCGCTGATAGTTATCAGTTAAGTGAGTTGGAGTCAGGGAGCTGTGAGGGAAGGAAGGGTGCGGGGAGCGAGTGCAGCTCCTGCACCCATATAGGTACCCACACCCCAGGTAGGCCCCAACTCCCCACTAGGTTAGTGGGTAAGTGCTGAGAGAGGCCCAAGATAGGGACGCTGCCCTTAGTGTAGTGCTGCCTTGTCAGAGTCACGGCTGTCAGTGCTGTGAGGTCTGACGGGCAGGCACCTTGTTGCGCAGCACGTTGGCTGCCAGCATCCAGTGGGTCACAGCTTGTTGCTGCAGGCGCTGGGATTAGTTTAGCAACAGTCAGGACTGGGAAGAGGTAGGGGAGTGAGGCAGGTTATTAACCCCTATAGGCCCCTAGGAGTTTCCCCAAAAGCCATTTCAGGTTGCTGTGCTGTAGGGACGGCCTATAGTATAGCGCGTGTCACTAAGTGCTGTAGGGACAGGTCCTAGGTTAGGGATCCTGTCACAGTAGGATAGATTAGATAGGGACACAGCAGACGCTGCGGTTCCTGCTAAGAGGTTCGGATCCAAGTTGGAGTCCTAAGAGACTGTTTCCAGGTTGGGACCGCACTGGCGGTCTGCGTGCAAGGAGTCCGGTGTGGGATCAGACGGAACCAACACACGACTGATCCTTTGTGAAGCCAGTTGGAGATCCGAGCACGGGAGTGTTCGGCAGGTACTATCTAATACACAAGTGCACCAACGGGCCCTTAGTATAAATAGTGACTGCGCAGTCACCCATTGCCTCTCTCTGCAAGAGTGCGGGACATTGGGTGGGGTTCTTTGGACACTGGGTGGGATCACCGGTGTTGGGAAAGCGTCCTGCGAGACGTCGCGGTAAGTGTCTCCTCGAGAGAGGGACACCTGTTATTCTATGTTGTCTTGTCTGTTAGTAAATTCACCAGTTATTATATATATGCTGTGTATGGTATTATTGATTGTCCTGCGAGGAACCACTCCCCCTCTGGTGGGAGCCATCGCAGGTGGAGGCGCTGCATCATTGTAAGTGAGTACCCCTAGTATAATTGCCCCAGGTTCCCCGTGGTGGAAGCTCAGCCCTCCTGCGAGCCAACAGGTAATGCACCACACCCGAGTAACATTGTATGTTCTCCTTCACCCCACACTAAATCTGCGATTGGGGGGGGGGGGAACACCCGTTACATTTGGAGGCGCTGCTGAGAGAGACCTGGGGTGCCCTGTTCCATTTTTTTCCCAAATTGTCAAATTCCTATTTTTGTCACAATGTTTGTAAAGTCCGGACACGAGGTCCTTGCCTGGGCTTTGAGGCAGTATATGGAACCTGGTGAGGTGGTGGCGGTAGGAGGCCTTCCCGCAACTATACAAGCGGTTGGGGTCCAGTCCTATATGCGTAGAATTCCTGGGTGGCCGTATGCATGTGTCTTAGATCAAGAACAGGATTCCACATCCACATGGAAAACTATACTTTTTGTGGCAATCCCCACTAAGGATATATGCCTGGCAGAGGCACCGTCCACACTGTTTATGCCCAGGGGCCCGTCTGAGGGGTACCCCCTAGTCTACGCAGACCCAGCAAAATGGCGTCTCCCGCCAAAACAGGAGAGCGCACGTGCTACTGACTGCCAGTCTGCACAGGAAAGTATTGAAACAATCTGTCCGGGTTTGGCGCGAAAATCAGAGTCCCTCCCCTGTGATGTGAGTGACTCCGCTCAGAGCCAGAGCCCCTCCCTTGTAGGACTCGCCCTTCCTTCATATTTCACCAGGGGGAGCAAGCCCTGGGATTTGCAACCATATGTTGAGGCAGTAATAGACTCTTTCTTCTCTGAGGATGAGATGAGGAATGAGGATGAGAGAGACTGTCAGGACATACACCCCAATGTGTATGTGGCCTGGCGAGCGCCAGGAATAGATGGCCTTATGTTAATGTGCCCCTGCCTGCAAGAAGCCTATGACGAGGGCGCCGACATGTCCCAGTTACCGCTAGACTTCAAGACGATGGAGGTAGGCGGAGAACTGGGTGTACAGTGCTTTAGTCCCACCTGTGACTGTCATAGAGGTGCACTGGCGTGGGAGCCCGAATGTGAATGCTGCGGTGTGCGGTTCTTGAAGCCTATTACACCCCAGGCTACGGAGCCAGTTGAGGAAGAAGTGGGGAAGCCTGACCCCTCTGCAAAAGTGAGTGACACTGCTAATCAGTCTGTCCTAATTCCAGAGGCCTCAGTGGACCCGTGTGTCCAAAACCATGTTGCAGAACCGGTTCCAGATCCTCTCAAAGGGGATGTCCTAGTGGTAGAGCAGGAACCTCCTGCCCAGCCCGCTAAGGAGCCAAGCGAACCATTGGCGGAGAAGAGCGTGACCGCAGTGGAGGTACCGGAGCAGGCCAGCTTCGTACCAACAACCACTGGCTGTATCGCAGAAGACCCCGGTGACTCATTGGCGGAGGATCCTATTGTGATATCCGCAGGTAAAGAGGTTGAAGTCCCATCGGTGGCTGTAAGTGCTGTAGGGACAGGTCCTAGGTTAGGGATCCTGTCACAGTAGGATAGATTAGATAGGGACACAGCGGACGCTGCGGTTCCTGCGAAGAGGTTCGGATCCAAGTTGGGGTCCTAAGAGACTGTTTCCAGGTTGGGACTGCATTGGCGGTCTGCGTGCAAGGAGTACGGTGTGGGATCAGACGGAACCATCACACGACTGATCCTTTGTGAAGCCAGTTGGAGATCCGAGCACGGGAGTGTTCGGCAGGTACTATCTAATACACAAGTGCACCAACGGGCCCTTAGTATAAATAGTGACTGCGCAGTCACCCATTGCCTCTCTCTGCAAGAGTGCGGGACATTGGGTGGGGTTCTTTGGACACTGGGTGGGATCACCTGGTGTTGGGGAAGCGTCCTGCGAGACGTCGCGGTAAGTGTCTCCTCGAGAGAGGGACACCTGTTATTCTATGTTGTCTTGTCTGTTAGTAAATTCACCAGTTATTATATATATGCTGTGTATGGTATTATTGATTGTCCTGAGAGCAACCACTCCCCCTCTGGTGGGAGCCATCGCAGGTGGAGGCGCTGCATCGTTGTAAGTGAGTACCCCTAGTATAATTGCCCCAGGTTCCCCGTGGCGGAAGCTCAGCCCTCCTGCGAGCCAACAGGTAATGCACCACACCCGAGTAACATTGTATGTTCTCCTTCACCCCACACTAAATCTGCGATTGGGGGGGGGGGGGGGAACACCCATTACAGTAAGTATTACACACCTTACTCACACTGAATGCTCCAAGGCTCCATTCTCATAAGGTTGCTGGACGCTGTTATCAGCAGATGCTGCGGGCTGCTGACATGCTTGTATAAACTTGTGTAGTAATGCACTCCAAACTAGGTGATGTTTAGAATACAAAAAAAAATATTTTATTCAAGTCAGGCTGACTTCAATAAAAACATTTTTTTTATTCTAAACATTACTTAAGTGCGTTATCACGTAAGTTTTTACAAGACTTTGCAAAAGGAAACAAAGAAAATAATTTTTCTAGCATAAACATTCAAACAAAATATCTGTTATATGGTTTTACTGAAGAAATAAGATGGTGACATTTTCTATGTGAATAGTGCCAGTATTATTTTTATTTTCACTTTGAGGTTTCATTCATTTTTATGTGTAGCTTGGTCTGTTTTAATAGTGACGAGCTGTATTTTGAAAAGAGATATCCCTGAATAAAGAGTCTTAGAAAAAAAATAACTATTTGTGAACTAAATTGCCAAACCTTGTAGCTAAAAACACTCTAAACCCCATATTTGATATAGGGAGCAGACAGATCTGATTTTTTTCGCACAAGTTCACCAACTAGACGAAAGTTTCCATTTGTTTTCCACAACAACGTTGGCAAAAAAATTACACTGAAATAGCAACCTTCACAAAACATTCTCCCAAGCATTATAAGTCCATGTACTGTAAATGATAGATTCTTACCAATATGTAAATTGCATCAAATGACATAGCACTTTATACCTTACACTGCAATTTTCTGCTAAATTTTAGGGTTTTCCAGCAAAACAATGTTTGCTTATTCCGGAGCAATGTAAACTTTCACGAAAATATCACTAAAAACTCAAAATGAAGGTGAAGATTGCTAAACATTTATGAAAGCAATATTTGAAGGCATTTGCGTAACCAGTAGAGAGAAACAACATTCCCTTGAATGGAGGAAAATGTTAGTTAACTTTGTGTTACTCTTGTTACCATATTGAATAGAGGCCTAAGTGCACTAATTGGTTTTCCATTGCGATTCCACAGCAAGGAACAAAAGGCGTGTTTTCCCTTAAACTCAGTATGATTCTGACAAAAAAATGACTCACTATATAGTGTAATTTATAAATCAGATGAAAGAGGATTAGTTAAAGTTTAAAAATGAAAGTGTAGGACTATGATTGCTTGAAAATAGGCATGTTACTGAAATGAAGGCACAATGGGAAAATAATTGCACATACATTTAAAATTACCTTCTACTAAAACTAGTGGCTCTAATACGTCGTAGTGTAGACCATCAATTAATCTGTACAATTTACATTACATTTATTGCATTACAATAGCTTCACTTCCACAATTACAATTCCTCTCCCATTTCCAATCAAACTGCAAATTGTCTATACTCTGACTTTTTGTACAGCTTATAAATAAACCTGAAGAACTTGTACAATGTAAACTATTTTTGGTCGAATAAAAGATATTATACCACCTATTGTTTCCTTTTTCTTTTCTTCCGCATGAACTAAGGTACCAATATGGCTACAATTCATTTTTTGGAGAATGCAAATTTACAAAATTTATATGTGTGGTATTACTAAACTAAGAAGAAGAAAAAAAAAAAAGCAATTACAGATGCAGCCACCAGTATTAGATCACTTGCCTTGGAAAATCTGGGGCAATCTCCCTATAAACTGCAACATTTCTGTGAGATTTCTGTAGCCAGACTAATCGCCCATCAGATTAACACAGTGGGGGGTCCCTGCAGTCCTATTCAAACTGAATGGGACTGCAGGGGTCCCTGCTGTGTTAATCCGATGGGACATTAGTCTGGCAGCAGAATCTCACAGAAATGTTGGGGCATTTACTTTGTGATACCTTAGTTTTTACCCAGGCAAGCGATCGGATACTGGAGGCTGCATCTGTACATATTAGTTATGTACTTTTACAAAATAGTCACATACCACATTGAGGTCAATTGTCATACTGTTTTTGCCATCTGACCCCTTTTTCTGAAGTCAATAAGACAGAGCTAAAAAAAAACATCACCGAAATACAGCATGTTTAATTTGTTTCAAACTAGAACGATGCCTATGAAATTCTAAACTAAAATAAATATATTGTGGTTTCACACAGATATTCGTCACAATTTCTAATATCAAATCTGATCTTCATAGGATAAAATACATGAATCTTCTGATTTGATATCAGCTTCAAGAGGAGACTCTGATGGGAAACCATCATACAAGACCATTGTATTTGCCTTTCAGTCATAACAGGCAAGAGAAGGTCACCGGATTTTATTACATTGGTGTGGATATTATGCCAAGATGCCAAACTGAACATAAAAAGCAATATTTAATGAAACATGGAACATAGTCCAACTTTCTTACTGTTGTAGCCCCCTGTAAAAAGCACAGGCTATACCTATCTCCTTCTGCTGTGGTAAGTCCTGTTAAGATCAGGCACCAGTAATCATCATGGGTTTTCCCCCTTCATAGCCCTATCCTGAGTGGTAGACGCAGGCCTGGACTCTGCTGCAGGCGTGAGCAAGAGGGGAGGTTCTGCTGACATCACGAGGGGCGGGGCTAGCTCTATATTTAGCAGCCAACTCCGGTGAGTAGAGTTAGAGAGAGTTAATAGTGATATCGAGAGTCTGGAGTTGCCGGTAGGTTATGCCGAGAGTATGCAGTGCAGTTAATATGCCATGAGTCAAGGAATCCTGCGGATCGGTCCGAGGATTTGGAGGAGAATACGATCTCCCCTGCACAGAGTGCAAGAGAGAGAAGAACGGAAAGATTCAGCGTCCTTTAGTAGAGCTGATAGAATTATAGACTTGGTGGACCAATGCCCTCACCCCACTGCCAGGGGTGATGGGGAAAATCCAAGACCCACCTCGAGGTTAACCTCGGGGGTGGGCCACAGGGTATTGAAGCTCTAGCCCAGATCATCCTGCCGGAGGAGCGACTTGAAGGGAAGGAGAGGAGGAATTATTTGGGTGCAGGGTGAGCGGCTTAATAACCCGTCCTGGCTATTGTTGTTGCGGCTGTTGAAAGCCACTATCGTTGGGATATTGCTGCTCTGTCAATAAAAGAGACTATTCATTATCATCAAAGACTGTGTGTGACTTGGAAAGTACTACCCTGGGACCCAAGGGGTTCTTCTATACCGGTCCTGTTCCATATTCCTGGGAGTATAGAAGATGGAGGCGCTGCACCACTAAGAGATCATGGAGGCTACCACCCCAGAAGCCCGGTCCTGGCTCCCCCACAACATTGCGGGAAGCTCAGGCCCTCCTGTTCCTCACAGGTACGCACCACGCCACATGTAATCCACCCTCAGGCACCCTAGACACCACCGTAGAGTCTGGGGGAAGGGGGGGAAGCAGGGTTACACTGTATTTCTTAAAAAAAGAAAAATCGTATATTTTTGGCACAACCAACATAGAAAGATGTTACAGGGTCACCATATCAACCTCCAATTCCTTTAAAACCAAAAGACATGGGAGAAAGGGGGGATTGGGATGATAACCCCTGCTAAAACCAAAAGCTTGTATGTAATGAAGTAGTTAAGGAACAGTGCTATACCTGGGATAGTTTATGATAGTACAAATATGGAGAAGAAAATATATCCCAGTGCACTAAGCACTATACCAAGGTGTACTTGAGTGCTTACTCCACAGGGACTTTTCAGTTCTTCATATTTGTCCTTGAAAACCAAACAATTAAGAGACATGAATATAAACACAATTTTAAGGGGGCACTCGAGACATCTGGGATAGTAGGCTGCTAGAGGAGCAATTCAGATCATGCTATTCATATATCATTATATTAACTACATCCTGACTTAAAATACATGACAATACATTCTTTATTATCCTGAACCTAATTATCACTTGTGATGTTTCGTCACTATATAAATGAATATATCAAGCACAAAAACTGGCATTGCTGCCACGTCTTTTTTCCCCGATTCGGATCCACTCATAACCAATTTGTAGGTAGATTTTATCCTTAAAAGCATTGGTTTCATTCTTAAACATACTGTAACTATTTTCTATTTGAAGATAAATATTATCTACAAAAGTGTAGAACTGCAATGGGCACCAAATTTGCCCACACTTGCAAATTTATTTATGGGCTTTTGGGAGGAGAATTGAATTTAGAAAAATAACCCTTTTTTAAAATTAAAGTCCCTTGCTGATTTAATAGTATCTCTGAAACAAAATTAGATGAATCTAAAATTCACTTACCAATCTAATAGAAAGACTATTGACTAGCTGGACAGTGTTATTTTCAGCAAAGTTAATAGGGTTTTAACAAAAAAAATTCAAAACTGAGGACTCCAAAAGTTATCTAGATACTAAAAGCAATCACTTATAGGCCTGGAAAAGAAATATTCCTGACAGACCGCTTGGTCCAACATTGTTCTCCGCTATCTTTCTTCTTGTGATCCATCCTTGGCATACCTATGATGCTCACTCCATGCATCCTCCCAAGTGGCACTCTGTGTTTTATATGCTCAGCCAGCCCATTGGCAAATTGGCTGAGCATAAACTTGTTTTCATTTGTGTGCTTACCTCCAGCTTCCTGTTGCCTTGTCTTGTCTTATTTTGTTCCTTGTATTTTGACCTCAGCTTGCTTTTGGACTCCTGGCTTCTCTGACCCCTGGATCATGGCTACGGACTTGACTATTCTACCCTCTCTACCCCTGGACCACGGCACCGCATCAACGACTATCCAATCTCTCTACTCCTTGACCACAGCATGTTCCTCGACCAATCTGACCTCTCCAACCCTGACCCAGCTACACGACTACCACTCTGCACTCCGGACGTGTCTGCTCAGTTGTTGGCCAGTGGTTATCAATATCCCCACCTCAGCTTCGCGGTTCCGCCTTGTTTGTGGTGAGCACTCATGACAGTATGCTCAGCCCCACAAACATGGACCCCGCTGAGGTGGTTCGACTCTTGACCGTGCACGCCAACATGTTCAACAGACTGGACAAATATCTGGAGTTAAATAAGCAGCGCATGGAGATGTTCCAACAGTCGGTTCAAACCATTACTGGTCTGACGCAACGCTGGCACCCTCAGACCCTGCATCGATGATCGGGCCTTAAAAAAATTACTATAATAAAATCGGTACCCCTTGCCTTTAATTTCTGAACTCTTTGACACACTGCAGGGGGCCACAATCTTCACCAAGCTGGAGTTACATGGAGAAAAGAAAGAAGATCCGGTGCCACAGCCTGTGACAAAATCCAAGGCACTTCCGGGTTGTAGAAAAACTTCATCTTAAATTTCACGCTGATTCTAGCGTGAAACGCGTTGAGGGGGAGACTGTGGTGTAGCCTGTTCTGTTCGTGAAGTCTCAAAAAAGTTTTTCTATAACCCGGAAGTGGCTTGGATTTTGTCACAGGCTGTGGCGCCGGATCTTCTTTCTTTTCTATGCTGCATACACAGAAGGCTGCACGCCTGGAACCGGAGCACAGAGGAGAGCAGGACGAGGTTTTTCAAGTGAGCTTAGATAGGTAAGGTTTCCCTTCCCAGCTCTAACCTCTTTGTGGTCCGTTTATGTCTCCCTGCTCCATTCTAAGTGACTCACTTGACACCTAAGTGTGCTGGCATTCATGGCCAGAGCGCAGGACAGACTTTCTTCCTTTTGCTGGATTTACATGGAGCTTACAATCTAGTAAGAATCCATCGGGGGGACGAATGGAAGACTGCCTTTAACACCCGGGATGGACACTATGAATACCTTGTGATGCCATTCGGCCTTTCTAATGTTCCAGCAGTATTCCAGGACTTTGTTAATAACATTTTCAGAGACCATCTTGGCCAATTTGTCATTGTCTATCTTGATTATATCCTAATTTTCTCCATGTCCGTACAGGAACATCTGGGTCAGGTTAAACAGGTACTTCTACGTCTGCAAAATGATCATCTATTCGTAAGTTGGAGAAATTTCAGTTTCTTCAGACCAAGCCGACCTTTCTAGGTTACATCATATTGGATACAGGCCTTGCCATGGATCCAGCCACGGTAAAAGCAGTCGTGGATTGGCCTCATCCCACGACACTGAAGGCCGTGCAACGCTTCCTGGGCTTCGCCAACTTCTGCCGAAGATTCATATAAATGTTTCAAATATTAAGTGTCCTAAAAGTTAAAATAGAGCTCTCCCCAGAAACCCACCATAGTCTAACGATAACCTCACAAGTTCCTGCATACTGAAATGGAAAATTGTGAAATCTGTCCAAGCAAACTTTTTTGACATCACAATATGAGTTTGACTTTTAGTATCTTGTCCCTGAGCATGTCATACACTTTTGTTTAAAAAAAAAAAAAAAAAAAAAAAAAATTTTCTTAATCTATAGCTTTTGAGGTTACAAAAAAAAAAGGTATACAAATCGGTGCTCCTCTTAATGAAACTACTAGTACAAATAATATTACACTAATTCTAATATTTGAGAACCAATGTGCAAAAGTAGAATCGACTACAGTAAAAATAAAAAAATAAAAAAATGAAGTGCACTTATCTTAATAGTGAATATAATTAAATGAAGTTCAATAAATGCTGTGCCTTTAGTGCCCAAATCTCTGTGCAATTGATAATGGTGAATAAAAACTAAATACAAATACAGTGCACAGATACTTCTGCTCAAACCCTTATAGAACTGTTTCTTGAGTTCTTCTAATGTTGAATTTTCTGCAACGTAGGGAAGCGCAATTGTACACCGAAAAAAGATTAAAAAACCCCACTAAATAATGTATTATGTTTATTCAATAGAAAATGGCTTCTGGTAGCCATTAGTTGATACTACTCACATATTTCTCAATTTAAAAAGCAAATCCAAATCTGTGGCAATCTCTGCAGGGGTAGTCTGGTGATCATTATTTCAAATTGATGGAACACAGTGTATTTGATACTGATATGGTATATGATTATATGTATACCTTGACTACAAACAGTGACTAACCAACACCATCACCTATGAATATTAAATTTCACAACACTAAACCCCTAGCCTAATGTGAGCAGCAACATAAGCAATGCTTCACAGAGACAAAAATCACTTTAGCCACAGATATTCAGCCCCTGTAAGTGTTGCAGTTTGCTACACACATTCGCAACAGTTTAAAGGGCATTTTGAATCTGGCAACAAGGCTGTTACTAGTTTGCAGACCACATCAGTGCACTCCTAGCAGTGGGATATTACACCAGTCCAGCAACAGTAATTAAGGGGTTAAGTGAGGAAGCAGTTACTCTCTCAGTGACTATAAATACCACCCTCCACACGCAGGGACCTCCCCCCTACGTGCCCTGAAGAAGCGTTCACTACGTGAAACGCGCGCGTCGGCAGTTTACCTCCTGCACACGCGGGAAGCTCATTTATTTTAAATGCAGCAGCATTCTGATATTTATCAGCATCTGTGTACATCCTAAGCTTCCCTGCCTGTGCATGTTACATGGGATCGCGCTGTATTACACTATCGCGGGATCCTCCAGCCTGAGGGGCTATTGAGTTGCTCACCTTCAGACAGGCAAGTCCTCGAGCACATCAGCGCTGATATAACCAGGATCAGCGCTGATGTAGGGGACTGTGCGTTATTAGTTAGTTCCTCCACTTGGTTACAGATACAGGTCAGCTGATCTTTGAGAGGGAAGGTGGTGCGCATATGGGTTTCACTTACAAAACCCTGGTTCAACCACCCTTACACCACACTCTTTTGAGCTGAACTATTTGGCTTGTGTATTATATATTAACCCTTTATCTGCTTAACAGCAACGCAAGGGGTTACAGCCCACAATATCACATTCGTTTGATTAGTGCTAACCCTCCTGTGCCACTGCATACACTTTGGAAGTTGCCTTTATGCCATTATTCACCCTTTGTGCGCAGCACAGTATCACGCTCACGTCAGGGTATTTGCATATATATACCTAGTACCTGCATCTGGCTCCTTATACAGCGTCCATTGGGCAGCAATAGCAGATAACACTGACAACCTATATTGACACGAGTTAAGGTTTACCCTGATTAACAACAACCTACCTCACCTACAGTTTAGGTGTCTATAGGATTACTTTATGCCTTAGCCAATGCCATACTATCCTGTATCTCTCTACGCAGTATGTCCATGAGTCTGCACCTATGATCAATAGTGGGGGCTACACAGGTTCTTACCATAGACCTGGCTCACACAGTGCATATCTATATCAGGGACTGACATCACATAGGTCTAACCAAGCGCACATTATGCCATACTAAATACTGTACCTATCCTCAGTGTATCACTTTAGTGCGTATCATACGCCTGGATACACTCGTAAGGAGAGTGTCTTCAAGAGGGCTCTCAGAGGCTCCTTTTTCCTATATTTTTAGGTAGCTACTATCCGTAGCGCTTGATCCCCAATATTTATTAGGGACTCTATTTACACCTACCCACCTTACCGTAGGTGGGGGATTAAGGATACAGTCACGAGCTGTTTATCATCATTTAATTACGTTTTAACCCCCTATTTTTTATTCAAGGTTATCAATAAAGTACATTTTAAATTTACAACATTACATTCCGAGTGATTGAGTGCTGCAAGACTGGGTCCTTTTTCTTCTGTATGATATTATGGGGTAGTCTGGTCGACAGCAAAGTTCTCAGGTTAAACAGAAATGAAACATGATAGTGCAGATGGTACAAAAGAATATCTTTATAAATCAATAAAAGTCTCATAAGAATGCAAACTCACAGAGTGATTTAAAGGGGGGTTAAGCTGCACTCCACAAAATAAATTAAGTATACAGTTTACCGGTGCTGCTGGTTCAAGGAAGTACCTGCCAGGAATATTCCAAAGTATGCTCAGGAAAGAAGGATCCAGCGCTCCACGGTTTTCTAAATTAAGTAAATTTATTGTCCACACAATGTTTCGACCAATAGGTCTTTCTCAAGATGCCCAGTCACTTGAGAAAGACCTATTGGGCGAAACGTTGTGTGGCACAATAAATTTACTTTATTTAGAAAACCGTGGAGCGCTGGATCCTTCTTTCCTGAACTCACAGAGGGAACATTTTTTTAAGTATATAAAACCATAAACAGGAAGTCATGGGTTCTAAACTGCTACGGTCTTACCGCCTATATCAGCATCTCACGTGACCCATCCTGTCTCTGATTCGTATTCCGAATGTATCGAGTGTTCCGGATTTGAGGAGGTAGGAGGATGCTTCTCTGTTTCCTTACCTTTATGCGTTTCCCCTCAATGGCTTCTTCAGAAGTCAATACACACTGTCTACAATAGCCTTAATATAAAAAAAAGTTGGCTTTTTAGGAGACAAGATGAAAATTATGATAATTGTTCAATTTCGCTCTAAAATTGCCATGAGACATCATTACTACTTTTGATTTTGAACAAATCTTAGTTGGGACATGTACAGTAGATTATAGGGATTGTTTTCCAATCATCAACTTCCTTCCACACTATTAAAAGATGTACTTAACTGCCCAGCTTTGTAAATAAATACACATTCTTTTTATTTTAAATACACAATTAATATATTTATACTAGATCTTTACGCTCTACAAAGATTCATCAAAGTTTAAAAATTTTCAAATTTCTAGTTCTATTGCAGTTACCTTGATAATATATGTTTGAGTTTTGTTAAGTTTATTTAATTGAGAACAAATGGTTTTGAGAAGCTATGTACTGTACTGTATAGTATGTGCAGATTTATGTGATTTATGGGGATTATGGCAAATAATTTTGCATTAGGTTTTCTAACATACTTCCAAATTTTTGTTGTTTTTTCTTTTCTGCAGATGCACAACCAAATTTCATTTACTGGTGCCAGGCTCTGCTAAATATATTTTCAAAAGCTGTTACACAGAACAA
Source organism: Ascaphus truei (assembly GCF_040206685.1). NCBI lineage: Eukaryota > Metazoa > Chordata > Amphibia > Anura > Ascaphidae > Ascaphus > Ascaphus truei. The sequence goes on from NC_134486.1 coordinate 358,274,709, forward strand.
GTGCCAATGTTATGAAGAACAGATGGTGAGATTGCAGCGTTTGCTCTATTGTTCAATGACATCAAAAAAAGCTACATACAGTTTTGAGAACATTTACTCATACTGCCCATGTCCCAAAAGCATTTCCTACATTTCCAATATGCATAAACAGTAATATTGATGTTGGGCATCTGAGTCATTCAGACAATTGTTGTTCCACACAAGTGGTACCCTCACTCTGCCTGTAGTATAATGTATAGGGGTAGTGCTCACCTGGGATAACAATGAGAATACAAAAGAAAAGAGAAAGACCCTAGTCAAATAGGCACTCAAATCTCCTCAATACTAGTGTGAAGTGTATATAGATGAGTGAATGAATTAAGAAATAACTTTTATTTACATATGATTAAAATAATTTGTATGAATTCATGGCCTCGCTATATTATTAGTGATCAGTTATAGTGAGCTCATGTATTCATACACATTATTTTAATCACTTTATACAGCTCCAATGTTAATAAGCAAAATGTTAATCACTTTTATGAGTGGTTAATGAAAAAAAGGCCTACAGTGTTTTATAATTACTTACAATAATTTACAACTATTTAAGAATTTTAATTTAACTGACTGTTCTTTTATAACCATTAGTAAATATACATTTTAAAACCGTAAAGGAGAAGGGCTATTTTTATGAGGGAACTCAGGGGAACTGAGCTCTGGGAACCTTTTCTTTTAGTGATCAACAAAGAACTACAGATTATAAATTTAATAGGAATGAGACTGGAATACTAACTTTGAGTGGATAAATAATTTTTCTACTATATTTCCATCTTTAAAGCTGAATTATTTATCATAGTTTAGACATAAATTATTTTTTCTTTACTTTGGGTTACAGCACCTTTTCCATTGAAAATCACCACTCTAATTGATGGAGTCTACTGTATTTTTACCCACCTTTAACTAAAAAATATGCTTAGTATTGTGCTCTTTTGTCTAGAATTTACTTTTAAACAAATATATATGGTTTAATTTTATAATGTTAAATGTTCAGTGGGAATAATCAAGGCCGTACAATATTTGTATAGTACATACATATATATTTAATTCACACATGCATATGTTCAAATGCAGAACTCTTGAAGACACTTACTGTACCTGAATGTGAACATTATTCTTGTATCATATAGTTGTTAACAACTCCAATGTATTGGGTATTGTGATACTGTAAAGGTATCTATGTCTATGACAAAGTATTATAAAGTATTATTTTTCACATTCAAGATGAAAAGAAAAGCAAGGATATGCAATGTCAGCATTGATTTCTTAAGTAAAATCTAAAATATGTGTCATCTGAAAGTAGCATTTTATTTAAAATCCTATACTGTATGTGTTTTTTTTTATTAAAAAAACAGTTGTTTAGTATTAGATAGTACTTACTACATTTATTTTCTCTATGTATGCCCTTTTAATGATTTTTAATGATTTTTAATGCAGTAAGCATCCTTGGACTACTATAGTAACCATTTAGGAAGCTACACCACATCATCGTTTGAAATAGACAGCCATATTGTGGCCTGGGAAGGAAGATCTTCACCGATTGATCACGGGAGAATGGTACGATTGTCTGCTTAGATAACTGCATTGCTGTAAATGTGAGGAACTGCTGCATTTATTTATATATGTTCTGCCTACTCACAAGATGTAAGTAGTTTTCAGGTCCTCCCAGCAAGATCAGGAAAGATGCACCTCAACAGTAAAAGACAAATAGCTCCACAGCAAAGACCAATTGAGTATAAAATGTTTATATGAAAAAGTATAAAAAACGCACTTACAAAAATTCAATATTAAAAGGGCACATGACACTAACTAGGGAACTTGAGAAGCCACACATCATTACCGCTCACCACCCCGCCTCCGTCGGATGTCCGTCCATTCACAGGTGGGCTCTCTAGGGTGAGTAATCAGCCAGCTAGTGTTCTCCGCTGATGTTCCTCTTGACAACACCTAAACACAGAGTTCTGATATAATTAACGTGGAGATTTAATGAGATGTTAGCTACTGCACCGACACACTTTATTCGAGCAAATACCCAGTATGTACCTGGCAGATACCTGGAATGCGCCGCTCCTCACCTCTGACAAGCCCCGTTGCGTTTGCCTTCCCAGCCTGGGTTCATGCCTGGCTGACGGGCGGCTGATCTGTTAAATGATAATGATTAGGATTTAATAGGCTGCAATGCTTCGCGTGTCTACCAGATGGCATAAATTCATGAATTGTAATGCAGTATATATATATATACTGTGCAGTATTGCAGCCAGCGGGAATAAAATGCTTCAATCCCTGCCTGGAAAATACCTCAATGCACTCGGGCAGAAAACAGTCACAAACCTCAATACACCCGGGTATACCCGAATTCGTGGGACTAGCCGAGCTCGAATAAAGTGTGTCGCCAGTGTAGGTCATACCCTAAAGTACGTCTACTCTGGATGGGATTAACTCCTATGTTTAGTTAAGGGATACAGATGTAGTCAACGTTATTGCACCTGGTAATGCGATGCTCTGTGTCAAAGCTAGCGTGTAATTTAACGTATGATTTCACATGCCGCTATGCGAATGTAGATGATGAGTCCAATAACATTGGCTACATCAATAGGTGGGGTATATGGCCACTCATCAAGCATGATAACTATACACTTACCAGGAGGGTGGGCTTATCAGGAGGGTGCTGAGTAGGCTTCTTTAAAAAGGTTGTTTTTGAGGGAACTTTTGAAAATTTGAACAGTCTTCAGTTTCCAGGGAAAAGAGTGGCAATTTTTGGGTACAGCTCTGGAGAAGTTTTGAAGGTAAAAATGAGAGAAAGTAGTGAGGGATCAAGAGAGCTGTTGGTCATGATCCACTTAAATCTTCACAAGAAGAAACTGAAAAGCCACAGAAATAGGCTCTATTTATATCTATTTCTTGTAAGTTGAACACCCATATGAGCCAAGATCTGATTAACATACCTCATTGTCACAACAGTGCACACTATATATTTTCTTTTTATTTCTGGGTTGATCCTGCTCCCTCTGGAATTTGTTTAGAGCTGATAGTGCTTTTGGACATTGAAAATACATTAAAAAAAGCTTTTAGAAAAAACCCTACTTTAAAAATACTTGCAAAATAAATTTAAACCATAAAGGCATTGATTGTCATGGTGGCTACCTACTCCTTCTCAAAGGGGAGCTAGACATCAAAAACAAGGAAAATATGACAGATGTGATGTGTTTAATTGAAACATACATTTCCCAATGGTGTCAATTTAGAAATATTCTCTCTAGAATTGGAAAATACCGCAGAAGGATAGTAGTTAACTTCCTTTTGTGGCATTCACCGGACAATGACCAGCAGAAGGTCTGAACATCTGTGGGACATGCTAGTGCTTAGTCATTACTCGGCAGCAGCATATTCACCATTCTCTAGTGGTGTGAAGGGCCACTGTAAAGCCTGCCAATAGAGGACACTGTGATCCCATCAAACACTATGTCAACTGTAGGAAAACAGCAATAATATCTTCTGACATGCAGTTATGGCAAAAAGTATGTCGGGAAGACAGGGTCAGAACTGCGGTTCAGGGTGTTGGAACACATAAGAGATATCCTCAAAAACAACATTACCCCTGTTGCAAGACAAATAGGTTTCAAAATGAGGGCTTTGCTTTTAGTGCATTCTTATAAGTGAATTTGATGTTTTAATGTACGGTATCTCTTTACATTTTGTGCAATACATTCTGGTATGCTGTTGGGGGCCTATAAAGATTACTTTCAGTTCACTAGACATTCACCCTAGAGAAAGCATGCTGACGTGAAACACATGCTGCATTGGGTGCTACTGACTGCATGAAAGAACAGGTTAATTTTCCTTCTGCTCTGATCCTTCATGAAGATTTTCTTGTCTAAATTTTGATGGACATGAGAAGGATAGTTGGTGTTTGAAGATGGCTTTTTACTTGTCAGGCAGTTTTTTCCTGCACTGTGCCGATCCTTAAGATGGTGATATTTGACAGTTTTATTACTGTCTAATGATTCTTATGTCTGACCACTCCTCCTCTCTTCCCACTCACTGGCTCTCTCCTGTATTTAGGTTCACTTTGCCCTCTGGTTGTTGCTGAGCATAGATCTTTCTATGCACCCTGCTCATTTGCAGCCTGAGTACCTGTCTCTGTCGGTATCCATATCCCTGTTGTGACCTTGCTTGTGCCTGACCTGTCTCTTATTGTTCCCCTGGACCACGGCTTGTTTATCGGAATTCTACTCTTTCCACTCCACCACCATGGTTATGGACCTTGACCATTCTACACTCTCTACTCCACGACCACGGTATACGGACCTCGACCATTCTACACTCTCCAACCCCAGATCATAGGCAAGTACCTGCTACCCTCGCCTCTCTCCTACCCTGACCCTGCTACACGTTCACGACCCTGCAATCCGGTCCCATCCCCGTGGCTTAGGGCGGTGGTAATATATCTTCTCCACCTCAGCCCTGAGGTCCAGTCCAGGGTGTAATGAGCAACTGTGACAATATGATTATACTGATGGAGCGGCCGTTATTCGAACGGATCTCGAATCAGTTTTCGTGTTGACCGCTGTATTCCATTCGGTATTTCCGCGTTTGGAAAACTATTCATGCTGCGTTCGCGCAATCCGGCACGGGCAGCCACACGCGGTTGATCTGTTTAATTTAATGGTTTCTTGTTTCTTTGGATGCAATTCTTCGCATATCCGCCATGTGGCAGAAGTTAATGAATTATAATTTGGTTGCTATTCTTTGCGTATCCACCAGGTGGCAGAAATGAATGAATTTAATGAATTGTACTGAATTGTAATGTGCATGGTACTTTGCTACTTTGTAAGGGTGCAGGTTTTTAAAACAGATAGCACCCACGTATATACTGGTACATATTTACAGTGGCCCATTGTGAATTGACCTTGATTTTTCGAAGACGTTATCAAATTAGGCGTTCGTAATAAAAAGCTTTAAATACTCAATGTGTGCCTTTTTTTACATTCTTTTCCCGCACAGTACTACAGTATGACACCCACCTCAGAAAGAACGCACATGACTAATGTGGAATTAAAAAAGAAACAGTCATGCTTGATTCTCATAATATCCATAATTGCTACTGTATGCAACCCATGTCGATAACCCCAAAAAATATATATTTGTTAAACTTGAATCTCATAATATCCATAATTGCTATGCAAGCCCATGTCGATAACCAAATTTTTTTTTTATATATATTTTCAAAACTTGAACTAACTTCTAAATGAATGGGAAGTTATACACGCATGCGCATTAATAATCAACAAGGTCCAAGGTCCCAAAGAGAATTACACGCAGGCGTAGAACTGTGAGAGCAGGCTCAGGAAAATTAAAGAAAGCCACAAAGCCAACCATTTGAAAATGAATGGTTTGTGAGAGGTGTCGATAAGAAGTTGAAATCCTTGAGCCTTGTGTGTGTGCGGGGGGGGGGGGGGGGTGGGGAGGAGGGGGTAACTGTATGAAGGATTACCTGTAGTTCAAAGACATATTCTCAACAGGTCATCATAATATTTTGATCCCCACACCCCCAAGTAAAAATCACAGAACTACAGTATGCAACCCACCTCATAAAGAACGTGCATGACTAGTGGGGAATTAAAAAGCAATAGTACTGCTTGATTCTCATAATATCCATAATTGCTATGAAGGCACATGTCGAGAAAAGAAAAATAAATAACAAAAAAAGTTCAGACTTGAACTTCTACTGGGAAGTCATATACGCATGCGCAGGAATGTACTATAAGGCCACGCTCGGGAAGATTCAAGCCAGAAAGCTATCCATTACAAATGAATGGTGTGGGAGAGGTGTTGAAATCCTTGAGCCTTGTGTGTGTGTGGTGGCGAGAGCGCTGTATGATGGATTATCAGTTCAAAGAAATATTTTCAAAAGGTCATCATAATGTTTAATGCGCAGAAATGTGATACTGTACTACGCCTATGCGTTTCACACTGCTCTGTGTATAATACAGATACAGTACACACGCTGCTCTGTGTATACTACAGATACTGTACAGTACAGTACACATGTTGCTCTGTGTATAATACAGATATTGAATTGCTATTGGATTTTTATGACAACAGCTCGTGATTGTCCACTTGAGAGTTTCTCGACGGTATTGCAGACATTGCTAAAATGCCCTTTTCTGATCCGGACAAAACGATAAACAAGCCGCGTGTTTAAGTCGGCACGATTCAAATAAATTGCGCGCCATCGCATGTGTATTCCAATCTACACACCGCGTTAAATGTTTGAATAACGTCCTCTCCATCAGTATTTGTTGGGATTTCGATGCTGTCTTGCACTTTATTTCTCCCTGAAACTGATAACCTGTACATGTTGTTGTGATAATAGGAGGTATATCAACTAGCACAGTACCAGTGATTTTATTGTATGCATTTTTATATGGGCTGACATTTGTCAATCTGAGATTTATTGATACTTTTTTTTGTAATTTAAATTTTATTGAGTAGTACAGGCATAATGTAAAACATACAATACATACAATAAATTTTGTCTAGTAAATACAATGGGGGCTATGCACTAAGCTCAATGGCTTTGCGTTCTGATGTTCCAAAAAAGCAGGTTCGTTAAAAAGTGTGGCCAGGGACGCGATTCACTAAGGCCTTGAGCCCATTTTTAAACGTACCTGCTCAAAATAGCTCAAAATAGCCACAGCGTAAGGGTTGCTTTTTTCCCCCTGCTAGCGTTCTTAACCTTCACGTACGCTAGCTGATATAAAAAAAAGCCGCATGTAACATTTGCATGGAGATTCTGTATCTCCATGCAAGGCTGTTACAGGCGATCGTACACGAAATAAATACATTTTAATAATAGTGTACATGAGCACGGGGTCTCCGGAGCTGAACTGCATTGGTTTCAGGTCTGAGGATCCCCTACTTCAGGAGATACAGGCCCCGTTATGGGGTGCCGGTATCCCCTGCACTTTAAAGCTCCTGCGTCACGTTACCGGGACATTTAAATTCTGCAGGGGGTTCCGGCACCCCATAAAGGGGCCTATATCTCATGAAGTAGGTGGTCCCCGAGGCTGGAACCAATGCGGTTAAGCTCAGGAGACCCCCTGCACATCTACACTAGTATTAAAACACATAACAATAAACAATAATTCATTACCGTAGAGGCTATTCGCTATGGTAATGAAGCTGCATTCATGTACATTTTAATAATAGTGTGTTGGAGCAGGGGGTCCCCTGAGCAGAACCGCATTGATTTCTGCCTCAGAGACCCCCTGCTTCCCGAGTTGCAGGCCCCGGTATGGGGCATCGGGTGCCAGTGTCGCCGACATCTTTATAGCGTCGACGTGGGCTCTTTAAAGATGGCGGCGACACTGGCACCGATGCCCCAAACCGGGGCCTGTAACTCGGGAAGCAGGGGGTCTCTGAGGCAGAAATCAATGCGATTAAGCTCAGGGGACCCCCTGCTCCCGCACACTATTATTAAAATTTACATTAATGCAGCTTCATTACCTTAGCGGCTATCCGCTAAGGCAATGAAGGGGTTAAGGCACATTAGCATGTTTATTGGGGACTCTGATTGGCTCAAGTAGACCATGTGACAGAGGCTTTGCTTCAGCCAATCAGAATTGGAATGGAGTTCCCACGCTCTGATTGGCTACCGTACCATGTGTCGCCGGCCATCTTTGTTTTGATGACGTAATCTTAAAGCCAATTGAAACTCAGCCATTCTGATTGGCTGGCGTCATTGCCTTTTAATGACGTCATCATTTTTTTTTTTTTTTACAATTCACATGTTTTTCACGGCCCAATCAGGACCGTGGGAAACATTTGACCAAAATGTGACGTCATAGGCTTATAAAAGCCTATGTCGCCTCATTTGAAGCCAGACTCCGAGGAGGGAACACCTCCCCTCCTAAGAAGAAAAGAAGGGCGTGGCAGAAGAAGATGGAAGAAGACGGAAGAAGACGGAGAAGACCCCAAAGAAGAAAAGAAGACCCCAAGACTGACGGGAAGGATTACAAATAGAAGGAAGAAGACACCATTATGGATTGTAAGGGTTTATTTTTTTATGGTTACCTGTGGATTGGTTTCAGTGCTTCCGGGTCGCCTGGATTTCGGTGAGTGGGCATCTAATAGTAAGTAAACAAAAGAAAACTGTATTATATTTACTTTTACAGGTTTTTTTTATTTTTGATTCATGTCTTTTATTTTTTCAGTCCCAATTAATGCTCGTGAATGTATCTATTATGTACCTATGGCTATACATACATTCACTGACAGTGAATGGGTGTATTCTATGTGATTTTTGGATGTAAATGCATTGTTTTTTATGCTCTATTATTGCCCCTGTATGTTATGTATATCTATCTATATGGATAGACATACAGGGATAATAATTGATTGTTTTGCTAATGTTTATGTTCTTTTCATGTATGGCTAAAGTATTTATCAGCTTTATTTTGACATTGGTGTGAATAATGTAATTTGTATTTAGTTACAGGTTAGTTTTAATGGCTTCTTTCTGGTAGTTAGATTAGAATGATGGAGGTTAATTTCAATTAGAATTCTTTTGGCAATGGATTGGCTTTAGGAATTGAATAGGGAATTGATTGTATTGTATTGTAATTGGTTTAGTAAATTGATTAATTGATTGATGGTAATTGTATTGATGTTGCTTAGTTTCTATTTTATTTTCATGATGGCATTGGTGGTTAGGGGACATGGTTCATATTGTACTTTATTGTTACATATATTTTGCATAGTGTTACATGATGCACAGATTAATTTCATCATGTACACACTCAAGGCAATTGTGTGACATTTCATATACATTTGTGTAGCTGCTGGTTTGTTGGTTTATATTTACAATTGCTGCTGGATTTATTTTAACATGCAATGTGGTGATTTTAAGATTAAGATTTCATGTTTTGATTTATGCATGTTTTATGTGTTTCATAATGGGCAAATATTCTGTTATCCATAGTATTGGCCCCAAGGGTATGTGGGTAGGCCTCCCAGCTGGGTAGTGGGTCAGGGTGGTTAGGCCTCACCAGGTGGGGGGTTAGTGGGGGAGGGTATGTAGGCCTCCCGAGTGGTGGGTGAGGATGGGTTAACCCCTTAATGACTGTAGCGGTTAATAACCGCTATGGTGATTAAAAGGTTAGGGAACATTACATTGGCTGTTTTTATTCTCGTGTATGTTTTGCAGCATTGGAGGGGGCATGGGCAGGATGAAGTTGAGGATGAAGACGGCCTTCATCGTGGGTGCCTGTAAAAGGTAAGTGTAATATGTTTTTACTGTATTTATTGAATGTTATATGTATTTAAAATGGGCAAATGCATTATTATCCATATGAGGATAATAGTAATTTTGCCCATTACTGTGTAGTATGTGTTAGGGGGGTGTATTTAGTTTTAAATATTGTTTATTATTTTTGGAAGCGCAACATTGGTACCGCAGGCCCGCGGGTACCCCGGAATGGCCACGGGAACCCCCGGAAACCCGCCGTGGAAACCCGCGCGACCCCCGGGCTCCCTCAGAAGGGTTTTGCGCATGCAAAAAAATTTTTTTCTAAGTCCAGCTTATTTTGCGTCTAACTTGAGCTGACGTGTTCTGATCAACGCAACTTTCGCGTTCGCTAAGGTTGCGTTGCTTAGTACATCCCGCTTAAGGGCAGAATTTAACGCAAACAGGGTAACGAACGAGCATAGTTAGACTTAGAAAAAATTCCTGAAAAAACGTCAGTTTTAGAGCGCAAAGTGCCTGTTTGCGTTGCTTAGTGCATCGTGTTCAGCGCTACATCATGTTCTAAGAGCACTTTGCGCTCTAAAAGTGACTTAACGGAGCTTAGTGCATGACCCCCTATGTATTTAACAAGTGAGGCAACGGAGTGAGGGCACCCGACTTTTCGGGCCCTACTCGGCCGGATGTTTCATAGTGGACTGAGCAATCGGTATTACAGTGCTATATATAGTAAGAAATAATAACAAATTAACAATGTACCTAAAGGAACACACATAAAAAAAAAAGGTGGTGGTAAGGGAAGAGTAGGGAGGGAAGGATGGGCTGAGCAGGCGGCGGGGAAAGACTGGGGGCGCCAATTCCATCGCTGGGCGCTCGATAATCGAGTTCTATCACTCAGCTTCTTAATCTGTCTCTCTATCGTTGACGCTGCCATATTGCTTTCTCGGAGTCTGATTATATGGAGTAAGGTAAGCTAACCCTTCCCGAGGATAACGCACTTACTTCTATCATAGCCAGATTGTGCCCTTTTCAATCCCTGGGATATCTGTCTGTGCCAACCAAGTTGTCCAGACTTTTAGAAAATTGGTGCCAGTGTTGTTAACTAAACTCTTCAACTTTTCCATCTGGCAGGTATACCACATGCGATTCCGAATCTTTGGGATATCGGGGCGTTTCCATAATGCTGCGATCTCACACCTCGTTGCTATGGCAAAATGAGCAATTAGTTTATTATTTGCTTTGGTAAGGCCCGCCAGTGGCCTGTTTAGAAGGAACAGCCACGGGTCTGGGGGTATTGAAAGGTCAAAAATCCTCTGAATCCAATTTCTGATTTTCTCCCATATTGGGGAGATCCGGGGCAAGACCACAGCATATGTAACAGGTCTGCCGATTCCCCACACTGTCGAGGGCACAGTGGGGAGGATCCTGGCACGAACCTAGATAATTTCAGTGGGGTAAGGTACCATCTCATAAGGACTTTATATGCGTTCTCCTTGAGAGTGGTGCATATGGAGCTCTTTGCTGTTGCTAAGAATATAACGTTCCACTCCTCATCCTCTAGACCTTCTCCTAAGTCTGATTCCCATTGGGATCTGAAAGGGGGTATTTGATGACCCTGGTCAGCAGAACCGATCATCATATAGCTGTGATGTAAATCCCTTCGTGTCGGACTCTGCCAGACAGAGCTTTTCAAAAGAAGTTAAAGGGGGGTATGGGGCGAATTTGTTGTAAAATGCCCGGATCTGGAGGTATCTAAAAAATTCTGAATGGGGTATATATTTTTAGCCTGATATGATCAAATGTTTTGACCTTTCTATTATATCCCTCCATATCTTTAATCCGATTGTAACCCTTCTGTTTCCAGATTGAAACATTACTGCCCGGTAGGCCCGATGCGAACTCGGGATTATTCCATAAGGGTGCCATCATAATATGTTTTGACGTGAGGGAATGCTTTACCCTAGTATCCTCCCAGATTGACAGTGATTTGGTCATTGAGGATAGCAGAGTGTTGGCGTACTTTCGCGCTGTTTTAGGCAACCAAATCAATCTGTCGAGTTCTAATGGCGAGCAGGCAGCACTCTCAAGCTCCACCCATCTTTTTAATTGCCATTGAACAATTTGGCTTAATTGTGCCGCTTTGTATATGATACCAGACAGGGTACCGCTAGGCCTTCAGCTAGTACAGGTCTTTTCATATTTATTTTGTTAACTCTTGGTTTTCTGCCTCCTCATATAAAAATTGAAATTTCAGATTGAAGTGAGTGCATATCCTTCATTCTGAGTGGCACTGGTAACGTCTGGAAGAGGTATACACTTGAAGAAACATTGTCCACTATTACATAATCTATGAAGGACCCTAATATTTGTCCCCTAAAAGGAATCACAATCGTCAACTAATCTAAACTTATTTAGGACCGGAGTAAAATCCGCAAATGGATTTGGGTGGTTTCAATCCTTGCAGATTCATCCAAATCCTCCATTGGATAAAACCAGTGGATGGAATTGTAGAATCAATCCACGGATTCAGCAATACAGTACGTTGGTGGATTCATAATAATCCACGCAACAGATTGATGAATCCACGGATTGAATTCTACAAATCCATCCACGGGTTGTGGAATCCATGAAAATGTGAATCACCTTTTTTGAAATTGATCCGCTGAAATAAGTGGATCAAAGGAACCGGCTGATCCACTGCATATCCAAACCTGCCCCCAAAAATTGCCCATCTCTACTTATTTCTGTTAAGGGTTAAGGGCATAGTAGCCTTGCCATGCCAGGTGACATGCAAACACTACAAAGCAATGTTATAACAAATAATGTTAAAAGTAAGAAGTCTTTTAAAAGGTTACTGTACATCAGCCAGGGAGGGCAAGTTATTTACTGTATGCCTCTCAAACTCTTGTAAAAATAAGTATTGTTCTCTATAATTAAGTTATAGCAGGGTATTTATTCCTAATTTTTATATATTTTTTTTTTTTACAGCTGGTGACTGTATTTATAAAGGGAAAATGGTAGTTTAAAAAAATGTCTGTTTGCCCCAATTTTGGAATTATAAACCAATTCTAAATAGTTTTTTTATATACTTACAAAATTATGGGAGCAGATAAAAATTTACCTAATAGTTAACAAAGAATGCAAATAATGTAGAATAATTCAGCACATGTCCATTTTCAAATGCCATTATCGCATATTATTGTTATTTATATGCATTGAAATAAATATGTTGTCTCTTAATAAAGGCAAATGAATGTGTTTTCTCCAAAGTACAGAATTACTTGTATTTTCTTCTCTGCATGGGCACTGAAAGTTAATGCTCATGCCAAGATTAATTGAATTATGCTTCCTATATTGTGATGTATTTGTACTCTATGGTTATATTTATTTTAATGTATTTATATAATTGGCGGGTCTTTAAATCACCATCAGTGGGTGGTCCTAATATACTTTCTGTTAGAGATGTCCAAAACTGTCCCAACTGTGGTAGTCACATTTATGTATTGCTTATTTTTTTTATAAATGTTGTCATTTGGTAAGATATTTTTCAAAGGTTTACAGAGTTACAAATATAGAAAAATCAATTTTAGATTCTGCAGGAATCTTCTCAATATTGCAAAACTGAGCTATCCAGACACTGAAATATGGCTCTTGTGGGAGAGATAGAAAGAGACAGGGAGATATACAGGAACCAGGACTTGTACTAGAGAAATATGAATGCATCAGAGATACTGTACCTGGGAAAAAAGTATATTTACAAATATTAAAATTTGATTAACAAGTAGATCTCTGTCACTCTCCCTCTCTCTCTTCTCATTCATGAAAGCCCCAAACAAATTTTTATATATCCCCCTTTGGCAGAAAACCATTTTTATGTTATTTTATTATTTTTTATAAAACATTATGTCATGTGAATTGTAATAGAAATAATTTTGTAACAGTCTAGTATTAGCTGTTTTGTTTATCCATTTATACATAACTTTTTTCAGTTTTCATCCTTTGTGAGAGGACAGGAAATCAAACACTACCAAACAGAAACCAATATTCTGAAAATACTGGGGATATTGTCATGGAATCCAGGAGCAAAAAAAATATTTGTTTCAATATACAGTATGTGAACATCCTGTAAAATGAGAATTCACATATTCCGTAGGATAGAAAAACTAATTATTGGATTATATATGACTGTATATGTATACATACCTTTTATAAAGTCGTTTCAACATTAAACAGTATCTTTAGGGTTTTTGTACAACATGCCAAAATAAAACAACTTTAAAGTAAAGTGATAATTACAATGGCTTCAAAATTAATGCCCATAGATTAGTTGGTCTTTGTGTTGTAGTTCAGAAGAGAAGTACTGTAAACTGAGCACAAATGCAAATGTAACCCATGTCGTCCCCCCCCAGATGCAGATGTCTATCTAGGGTGTAGTGAGGGCTGGCTACATGTACTTGGGTGGTGCGTACCTGCTTGGAACAGGAGGGCCTGAGTCTCCCGCGTTGGTGTTGGGGACCAGGCTTCTGGGGTAATGGCCTTCATTCTTTATCAACGGTGCAGCGCCTCCATTCTCTATAATCCCCCAGGGATGTGGGGTAGGACCCTTACAGAGAAAGAACCCTGGTCCCAGGGTGAATGCTCCAGAACTCACTCACAGTCTTAGGTAAAACAGCAGCAATGTCTTTATTCTTTGGTAACACTTTGAAGTAGTACAGAGCACTTCATACACTTCAGCAGTGCTCCCAATTGTAATCCCTCCTTCTCTCCTCTCCTTCTCCTCCAGACTCTATCCCTGCAGGATGGTCTGGATGGGGCCTTAATATCCCTGCCTCCACTCCCCCCAGGGTAGGCCCTCTGGGTGAGGCTAGGTGACTTTCCCCTCACCCCCTAAATAGGATGAGGGGCATTGGTCCACCTCTATAGTTCGGTCTGCTCTACTCAGAGGGGCTCCGTTCTCACTCTACATGTGGTCTCTCAGTTCGTTCATAGCTCTGCTGGGCCCTACTCCGCTTCAGACCAGCATGTCACACCTAGCTCGCAGGATATCACTCCACAGACTGACAGGTTGAACGCTCAACCTTCACAGGGTCATCTCTCTCTCTCTCTTTCTCAGCACTCTCAGGCTGATGGTTCTTCCACTGCAGAGAACAGACACACTGCTCTCCAGACTCTGACTCTCCAGCCAGACACTCCACTCCAACCAGGCAGCTTTCAGAACTGACTCCACCAACTGACACACCACACACACAGGACAGCCCACTAAATAGAGTTCAGCCCCGCCCCTCATGATGTCAGAAGGACCTCCCCTCTGTCTAGGCCTGCACAGAGTCAGGGGGCCCCTCCTCTATCACTCCAGGCAGGGCTTGAAGGGGGAAAACCCATGATCACTACTGGTGCCTGCCCTTACCAGGGCTTATCCCAAGTAGGAGAAGGATAAGTAGCCCGTTCTTACTTACAGGGGGCTACACAAATATAAACTTGTATGCTTTGAATTAGTCACAAATGCATATTTTGGTTCATTTATGTATCATACTTTTATTGAGCAAATTCCGTAAGCTGAAAATAGAACATTTAGCTACTGCACTCTGTACATTATTAAACTTCATTATCATTCTAGCTTCTTATGTTTCTGCATAATGTACAATATCTCCCACAGCTCATTGAGAGGAAGCACTGTCTGTGCATCTGGTCTATGAACATAGTTAAATTGGCAGCTTGCCCGAAGCAAAATGAAAACATTCAGCGTGGGAAAAAAAGTGATGTAGGAAAAGGTGGGAAGCTTTAACAAGAAGGAACAGGTCATTATGTATTAAAGTTTCAAGTCAACGAAGTCTTACTATTTCACTTAAGCTCAAAACTATAATAACCATTTTAAATGTTAGACAAAACAAAGAGATTCCTTGTAAAATGTCAGATCTTTTGAGCTTTGACTTCCATATTATTTTGGAATATATACGTAGTTTTTTTTAACCAGAGCAGGACTATCTTACACACACCTGGGGAGAACTACTCTGATTACAATCCAATTGGAATTCTTACTTTCATGGGAGAATTACTGTTTTGAATATCGCAAGATTATAGCACAGATAAGATTTTTTTAGATAAAATGTTTTCAAAAGCTCTGTCCTAAGTGTTGGCCCCAATATTTTAAATGAAGTTTGCTCGATACAAATAGATATGAACTACAGTATAGCACATGAGATTGTGTATAATGCAAAAAGGGGCCCTTTTTTACTTGTGTATGCAATGAGTCACCAAGCATTAAGTGAAGGTAAGGAGGAGAACGAGGAGGAAGAGTTACTATTTTAGTAGAATACCAGTTAACTTATACTGTATACCTCCCAAAATAGTGCTCTACAGTATACAACATGTGGCTAATTAATACCTATGAACACATCTGAGATATTTGGAAAATATGATCATATAAATCACTTGAATATAAAGGCGTATTCAAATTCTTCTCCTTTTGCTCTCTTTTTGTTCTTTCGTGGTCTGGGTGGGAGTTACCATGTTGGTGAATTGCTTACGAACTCTGAACTGCAATTTGCTGACGTTAGTGGGAATTGATGGTGGAAATGTGAGATTTCTATGCTGTTTAAATTTCTGTGAAAGGTTTTTCACCAGGAATCTAATTTGAAGAAAAAAAAAACCTTGCATTTTTTTTTATTTGTTATGAAACATTTTGTAACTGCATATTGGATAGTTTTGTTCATATCTAATTGTGCTAAATTCTAAGGTTCACTAATCATTGCTTTATAAATTATCCTAAATGCTGTTCAAACAAGGGGGATAATGATATGCCCACGGGTCGACCCAAACCCCTAATTTAATATGGGATGTGTACTTTGTGAGGCCTTGAACACTCATATACAAATCATATGAATAATTTGTAACGTGGCATAATAATTGGTATTACAACATGCAAAGAATCCATTATATTTTTAAAACGGAACATGATCTGAAGGAATACTGTAGCTTAATGGTAAGAACGCTATTTCCATAGTGAGTGAACCTGATTGAAATCCCAATGTCATTTAACCATGTTGCCATGAATAAGTTAATTTATCTACACCTCAGGCACCAAAAACAGGATTGCATGTACTTTGATTCAGTGACACATACTTCTTGCAAAATTATGTGTATAACAGTTTTATAAAACAAATTTTCTATGACAATTACTATGCACGCATATGCCCCTGAATTTTTTTGTATTTTTATTACTTCATATTTAACAGTACTATGCACATATTATTCTGCAACTGTAAGTTAACAATTTAACAAGTAACAGAGCTTAAAAAAAAGATTATTTGGAGGTGAAATTTAATTATTCCCTTGGGGGCTCAATTTTCTCTTGATTAAAATAAGTAATTTGTGGTGTATGTATCTACTGTAACCACCACAACAATTATTAAGCTAGCACATATTCTTTCATGTTCGGTTACCAATCAATCCTTCAAACCCTTCAGCACTGGAGGGACATGCAAAGCAGTTCTGCTAATGCTTTATTGTTTATTTTGAATATTTTCATAAATTATTTATAATAACTCCCTGAATAAATAATGGTCCTTTCACCAAGAATGATTTTCTATGAAAACATTGAAAGAATGGAAAATATAGGCTATAATGTAATGTTTCTTACAAAGAGAATACAATCCAAGATTAACTAACCCCTCAAATACTTCTCAATTAAAAAAAGTAAATTGCGCTAAACCGCAAGACTTAAAATCACTGAATAAATTACTAAAAAATAATGGAATATTTTAAAAAGAAGGATTTTTTCATTAAATGACCATAAACAGTACTAAGACAAGCTATACAAAAAAATGTATCTTTTTGTTGTAGAATGCACAATAGATTCTGTTTATTTTGAACTTTAACTGCAGGAAAATGTCATGGAAATAAAATAACAAATCAGCATTTATTTTTCTTTTGCTATTTAAGTAAGGTGCAATAAGTGGCTGTGAAATTGAAATGAATCTTCAACCTTGACTCATTAGAAACTTTTCACTTAACTAAAGGACTCAGAGTGCCTTTATTATCATAAAAGTGACCTCACCAAAACCATTTACTGAATATATATACACTCAGCAATATACTCTGCACTAAAACAAACCTTCCAAATCTTCCTCGTATTTTCTCTTTCTATCAATGGTTCTCCTTATTTCTGGGGATATCACTCCCAATCCTTACCCCTGACTTATTTAGTCATGCTATCATCCTCACCTCCAACTTTTCCTTTTCATGGTATAAACCCCTCTAACCTCATACCCACTGCCTGTCTATCTCCCTTCCTTTCTCCTGTGCCTTTGAAATGCCCATTCCTTTTCTAACACGTTCCTGTCTGTACATAACCTCTCACTCTCTGCTCCATTGAACAATAACCAAGTCTAGACTCTCTCAGCCTGACTGTGCACTGGAATCTGCCCTCTCTTATTGTGGCCTTTCTTTCTCCCACACTCCTCGCCCTGACTCCAGGAGTGGTGGTGTGGGGCTTATCCTCTCCTCAATCTGGTCCTAGTTTTCACGAAAAACAGTTTTCTCGTTAATTTCTCTATTTTTCCCTTTCCTCTGTCTGACCATCACCTCATGTAATTTATTCTCTCTCATATCTCCTTTTCTTCACCTCCATCTAACCCTCATTTATGCAGAGATGTGCATTCCCATCATCTACTAGCTCTGGACTCCACTTTATGCTTCTTCCTCTTATCTCTCTGCTTCATCACAAACTCTGACAACCTTGTCATGAACTACAACTCTCCCCTAGCCTCCTCACTTGATTTACATGCTCTTTTCCTTCTCTGCCATTCTCGCTCTTCTAAACCCAGACCGTGGCTAAACAGCCACACATACATGCTCTGCTGCTACATTTGCTCCTCTGAAAGACTCAGGAGGAGATGTCATACTTTCACTGACTTCCTTCACTACAAATGTATTATATCCTTTATCAGCTTTGCCCTATCCTCGACTAAACAAATATACTTTTCCTTAATAATAAACCAATGCTGCCTCTTCTCTGTGTTTGACTCTCAAGTCAGACTACCATCTGTAAGTTGTTTTCTTCCTCCATTTTACTTTGCTGACTATTTTAAGACTCCAGGAATCTGTCATGGACATCTCTTTCCCTCTACACACTCTCTATAGGTGACCGTATCACATTATTGGGTTAAAATATCCCCTCTTATTTGACAACACACAAATGTACTTTTCAACACATGACCATACACCTACTGTACAGACCAAAGTTTCTGAATGTCTCCACACTATTTCATCCTGAACCCATTCGCCAACTGAAACTTAACATGTCAAAGACAGAGCTCCTCATTCTTTCTCCAAAGCCTTGCCCTACTGCCCCCTTCTTTATGACTATTGGTAGCACAATCATACATCCAGTATAACAAGCATGCTGCCTAAGTGTCACATTTTCCTCTTTCCTCACATTCTCCTCTCACATTCACAATGTTGATAAAACCTGACGATTTTTCTCTGTAACATTGCAAATATATGACCTTTCCTGTCACTCTACTGCTAAAACTCTAACACATGCTCTCATTCTCTCCTGTCTGGACTATTGTAACCTTCTACTGTCCATCCTTCCTGCCTCTCACTTGTCTCCCCAACAATTTATCCTAAACAATGATGCTAGCATCACTTCACTATCAACCTATATATGTCTTTGCTTCCCTGCTAAAATCTTTCTCCCGGCTTTCTATTAAATCCGATATTACTTACAAAATTCTCCTTTTATCTTTTAAGGCTATTCACTGAATGGCCCCTCCTTACATCTCAGCCCTAACATCTCGCTATAAACCTATTTGACTCTTGTGTTCTTCTCAAGGATGTTTTCTGCCTACCCCTTTTGTGTCTAAAGCCCATTCACT
Source organism: Ascaphus truei (assembly GCF_040206685.1). Lineage (NCBI taxonomy): Eukaryota > Metazoa > Chordata > Amphibia > Anura > Ascaphidae > Ascaphus > Ascaphus truei. The sequence continues at coordinate 358,293,867 of NC_134486.1, forward strand.
GCCCCACACGTCTGGAATGTCCTTCCTTTCAATATCTGGCAATGACCTTCTCTTTCCACCTTTAAGCATCATAATACGCACCTCTACAATCACCCATTTGGGTAGCTTCATTGGCTAGTACTATACATCTCATATGTATTGAACTTGACCCCTTGCAGATGCACTTATCAGAACACCCTCCTACTCTCTCTCTGTAAGTTCTCCCTATTTACCACTTATGTCGTAAAAATATTTACTTTTATGTCAGAGGCCCTTATTCCTACACAAATAAAGATATATAAAAAATCATACAAATGGGGGAGAGAAAAGAAAGTGCACACCCCATAGCGTAAAAAATTATATTTAATGTCTGGAGAGAATGAGGGAGGGAAACAAATTCACTCACAATGTGTCAAGAATATCCTGACAGTTTAGGAGTCCTCCCTTTCTGTTCCTTGTCGGACCACTGGGTGTGCTGCTGTTCTGCCTGCTCAGGGTTTTCCTCTGTTTGTCTCCTCTTGGGTGCTCCTGTCTTCTGTCTCTGCCTGGCGTATAGTGTCCTGTTTCCTGTACCTCTTTGCCTTTCCTTTGTGATTCTGAGTAATTCTGTTTCTGCCATGATCTGGCCTGACCTGTTCCATGTAGTCATGATTTCATATTAAAGGCCCTTGCCTAATTACTGGCTTTTCCCTGTCTGTTTCCTGCTTGTGAGTCCCAGTCCTGTTCCTGAGTTCTAGTCCTGTTCCTGAGTTCCTGTCTTGTTCCTTCTCCCCTGCCCTGTTCCTGCCTTCCTGCTGCTTACCCCTGCCTGGACCTTACTATGTAACCCCTGTCGCCTGACATCGACTTCAGCCTGTGACCTCTACTACGAGTACTGCCATCTGCCCTGGACCCATGCCTGTGACCCTGATGATCCGTGACTACTCCCTGCTGTTCTGGCCACAGAGGTCCTATTTCTCCTGGAGTCCCATGACAGAAAGCAAAGGCCACTTCTGGACCTCGCTGGAACAGATCCATCACTTGCTTGTTTCAGCAGACCCCTTCCGCTTGCATTGGGGGTGAGATAAGTACATCTGTTGGTGTTTTGAGATCCATTTGGGGTCCTGAAGTTTTCTTTTGATGCAAGTGTTCTGAAGAATTATTGTGCACTTTGTCCCTGAGAAGAGTTCCCATTTTCTTTTTGTGGGAAATCCTCTGCACTGTAAACCCTGTAAAGAAAAGTAAGACGTATTGCATCCAAACCTTTTCTGCTAAGGCTGAAACTGTTGCTGCTGAGACCAATGCACTTTTCTTTGAGGTGTTTTGCAGTACTTGGTTTAACCCCTACTAATCCTCATATTCCTTCCCTTTTCAAAAGATCAGCTAGTATTTCCCTGAGGTACCTTGTGTCACCACTCCAGACTCTCAGGGGCATATGCTAAAAGCGTTCAGAAGCCATTTGTCGAGCATTTTTTCTGGCGTGAAGATGGCGAGAAGCTGCTGAGACAGGACTTAGAAAAAAAATGCATTTTTCCTGCATCGGAATTATGCCAGGGGTCTCTGGGGCTGATATCAATTAATATCAATACCGGAGACCCCCGGCATGAATCCCATGAAATAAATATGCATTTACAGGCAACTTCATTACCTTAGTGGCTAACCGCTAAGGCAATTAAGGGGTTAACCCCTCCTGCTACCCACCAAGGGCCAAATACCCCTTTCACCCAATCCCGCTACCCACAATAAACACTAATACCCACCACCTCTACCCCCAAATGTTTGAAACCAGAGGCCATGGGTTCAGGTGGTCCACACGGGTTTCCGGGGGTCCTCATCTGATCCTCGTGTGTGTCTGTGGGCCCTCAGGTTGTCCCCGTGGGTGTACGGGTTCCTCAGGTGGTCCTCACGTGTGTCTGTGGGCCCTCGGGTTGTTCCCATGGGTGGTCCATGTGGGTGTCCAAGGGTTCTCAGGTAGTCTCCGCGGGTGCTTGTGGGCCCTTGTGTGGTTCCTGTGGGTGTCCAGGTGTCCTCAGATTGTCCCCACAGGTGTCCGTGGGCCCACAGGTGATAACCGCAGGTGTCTGTGGAGCTTCGGGTGGTCCCTGCTGGCCTGCGGTACTAATTCTGTGGCAAAAAAAAATCTGCACTACATTGAAATAAATGCACGACTCCTTACCCCCCCCCCCCCAACACATACAGTACAGCAATGGGCAAAATAACTATTATCCAGATATGGATATTAGCTAATTTGCCCATTATAAAAAAAAACATTAGTCAGCCAGCATAAATAAAATAAATAAAACTTTCTATTTAGCCCTGCCATCATGAAGGGCATCCTTGTCAGCATACTGCAGGTCGATGTCCTCCGATGCCAGCAAGAATACATGAAATAAAACAAGCGCTTCCTATAAAATAAAGATATATAAAAATTCATATATACATTACACAGTGACTATGATAGACTGTAAACCTCCAATATAGAAAACTCAACATACAATTTAAAGAAGTAAAGGACTGTAATTAAAAAGGTGCAACATCCGTCGTACATCATTCTTCAGAAATAGCCTATAGGTTTTCTGCAGTCTTAGTCTAAGCAATAACATTGACAAGAGATCCAGACTGATTACATAGATCTAAACTGATTGCATAAATAGCCTAATAGTGCTATGAAACTTCATATATTGTTGGCTTGTAAACTTGTTAGAAATGTTTTAAATGTTTCTTTCATCCTGTGACATCTAAATAATATTTTCATACCTCTAGTTCAAGTTTTTATAGCAGCATGAGATGTGTTTTCTTTGTTTAGACATGAACTTATTACTTTACTTTATTCCCACGAGAAGTAAAGCCCCTCTAGAAATGCATTGTGTAATGTTGCTCCTATAACTTGAACAAATGTTTCATACTAAACTGGAGGACTCCTAATCGCTTAATAGGCTTCATATTTTAACAGATGTGTGACAACTTTTACATTTTTTGCTCCTGAAAAAGTATCCTGTTTAGTGCCCTTTGTGTATATTTTTTCTAATATAAAATTCTGCCTCTATTTATTTAACTATATTTTGAAATACTTCTGGTTTGTTGGGGGTTATTCATGAAACTGTGATTGCAGGGAATCCTCCTTTGACGTCAATGTGAGTTTCTGTGTGATAGTGGCCCAATCTGCATTGAGGCTCATCCCCTCCTATCCTATTTACTGTAACTTTTAAACAATTTTGTTGTGCTTTGAAAATAAAGCACATCCAAAACGTGATGAATAAGTGAAGGTATTGGCCAAGGTTGGTGTTTTATATCTCACAAAGCATCTGATGCCACAGTGTTAATTGCACATGCCACCCACTCCATTCAGAGATAAAAAAAAAAAACTTACTACAGATGTACAGTAGCAGGTGTTATTGCACCTACTAGGGAATGGAAGAGGGTGTGATAGTGTGGTAAACTTGACCCTTTTTCGTGTGTGGCTAATGACATCACAATGGTATCTGCTCCCTCTGGCTCATTTTGTGTCTCCACTTCAATGAGCCATTTGAGGAATGAAGGCTGCTACATCTGTATGTGCAGCTTAAACTAAAGGAGAAAACGCTACGATATGTGCACCATGTCACCTAATGCATGAGCACTATAATGGCCACAAGCATCAAGTGTTTCAATAAATTGTGTTGCCAAAACAAGCATTGGAGAAATGTACTAACATCAACTTTCTGTAGCCCTTGTACCCACCCCCACCCCCTAGTTGAGATTGGGGTGTACGCTATAAAGATGCTACTGGTGCTGCCTTTACCTGTTGGCTCACAGGAAGACTAAGACTCTGCCACGGAGAGCATGGGGTAATACAATACTCTCAGTGCAGTGCCTCCACCTGAGAGGGATCCCAGCATAGTGGGAGGAACCCCTCACAGGACCCAATAACAGTAATCACACACTGGTTATAAAACAACAATAACCTTTACTGGTACAAGAATAACTCTTAACGGTTCTATGGTCACTAATAGGTACAACTACCCACCAAGCCTGGCACGGCCGTAACCCAACACCGTGTAGCCCACACCATGTCCCAAGAGTCCCACACCCAACTCCAATGTGTGAGACAGCGCTGCCCACTAATTTGAGTTGTTGGTTGGTGCATGTCAGAAATCCATTCCTGGCTTTGGCTGGAGCCCATCCATCCGGAGCTTTGCAGGTTCCAGACAATCTATTCCCTGCTTATGCAATCACCTGCCTCCTGCTGTCTCCTGTGCAGCTCTGGCCTGATTGGCCTCCTGTGCTATTTAGTGCCTGCCCCGCCCTCAGGAAGTTGCTGGACATAGACTTTGCAATACAAGTTGCAAGTGACTGTGCTTGTCACATACTCCCTGTTTGGCCTGCTAGGCCTCCTTGTATCCTGCTTCCAGTTGCCTGCTTCACAAGGCCTTCTTGCTTAGCAGCCCCGGAGCTGCTTCCCTTGTTCCTGGCAGACTTTGCCGCCGTGCTGAACCGGCTGCGCTGGTGTCCCCTGTATTTCTTGTGGCGTGTCTGCACCCCTGGTTCCTGTGGCCATCCTGTTGGCAGTTCCTGTTCCCAGTGGTCTCCACCACTCTCGGCTGTACTCGGCTAGGGGGGTGCCGTTCTGTGATGTAGCACTGGATTCTGCAGTTCCTGTTCCCAGTGGTCTCCACCACTCTTGGCTGTACCCGGCTAGCCGTTCTGTGCTGTAGCACTGGATTTCCAGTTCCTGTTCCTATCCCTGAAGTACCTTCACCCAAGATTTCCTGTTGATGACCTCGGCTTGTTCCTCGACCACCGCTCCTGTGCCGCCTGCCTTGACCCCTGACTGGATAACGTTAACCCTACTTTCTCCAATCCTGACCTGGCTATGTCTGATTACGGAATCCGCACTCCGGACCTGACTCCGTGGCTTAAGGTCGGTGCTTATACATCCCAACCTCAGCCCCATGGTCCGGTACCAGTTTGTGGCAAGCACGTATGTTTCAGTGCATGTGTTGTGGTGAGGTACCTGCCGTGTGTGTCCACACCCGGGCACGCCAACATGAAGACAGAGTGGATCCGCTGATCCCGCGATGAGTCCACCTCTGCGTGGGGTGGTATCCCGCTGGAGGTCCCACCATGAAGATAGTCTCTGTACCTTGCAGGGTGATCTGGTCCCAGACCACAATTATCAGGGCTTCGCAGCGTTGCAGCTGTGTCCCTGAACTTATCAAACAGCTAATGGGGCAGGGTCCCTACCTAAGGGCCTGTCTCTGTAGCAGCAAAAAGCTTCCCAAGTGAGTTGGGGCCTAACTGGGTCCCAGGGGGATACCTGGCCTAGTGCAGGGGCCACAGACACTGTGCACCTACAACCTCCCCCATCTGTGTCCCAGCTCCGACTGCCTATCTGGCTTGAGCGCACCAAATGTAACTCCTAGCTGCCCGTGATCCTGGCAGCCCTATTGGCCAATTTGCGCCATGTGATTCGAAGGCCCCTAGGCCTGCTGGGAGTTGTAGTCCCTTGCTGGGCCTTTCCCTATTGCTGCTATGTGCACCTAGGGAACTGTGCATGTGCGAACCAGTAATGGCCGCCGCTACTCTTCTGGCACTCAACTGCGCAGGCACTAAGTGTTATGGCCGCCGCTGAATCTTCTGCGCATGCGTGAGCCTCCACGCATGCGCGCGCACATACAACATGGCAGCGCACCTCCACGCAACTTCCCCCACGGCCGCGGAGGTTAGGGGAGGGAAATCGGAGGACTGGGGACCCATACAGGTTGCGAAAGCCAGCGAAACAGGAATGGCTCCTATTGGTGGAGCGCACGGGATTACGAGTCCCAGAAGCCAGAGCGAGACCAGGTGACGCCAGGGAGCGCAGGGGAGCACGCTTGTTAGAACCGAGCAGGAGGAGGAAGGAGAAGGAGTTCTGCGTGTAGGGCGGCCGGTAGCCCCCTACACTAGGCCTCATACCCCAGCCCAGTTAGGCCCTGAGTCCCCATAGAGTGGAGCGGAATTAGGGACTGGCCATCAGATAGGGCACAGCCCCTTAGTTCAGCAGAAAAGTGAGACATTCAGAGACTATTGCATAATCTTACCAGAGGTCTGGGCTCAGACCTCGGCTGCACAGCACAGCCACCCGGGTGGGATCGCCCCGGGAGGTATCCCTGGCTGAATCCATCTGTCGTCTGATCCTTTGCGAAGTTCTTTGGCAGGCCCGAGCGCTGGAGCGCTCGGCAGGTAATCCCATCAAGTGCACCAACTGTATACATATATTCATATTCGAACACAGTGGCTGCGCAGTCACACACGTGTACCTCACTTTGGGTTTGGGGCAATATTGAGTGTGGGAAGTGGACGCGGTGTGGGTACACGGTGAGGGGGTCACGTCCTGCGAGACGCAGTTGTATAGTGTCTCCTCTAAGGAAGGACACCTGTTGATTATATGCAAGGTTATGGTTGTGTTAGTAAAGTCATCGGTTACATATATATATATATATATATACTGTATGTGTGTGAAATACATTATTGTCCTGCGAGGAACAACTTCCACTCTGCTGGGAGCCATCGCAGGTGGAGGCGCTGCACCAAGTAAGAGGCATCCGTATTCATATAAGCTGCCCCAGGCTCTCCGTGGCAGAAGCTCAGTCCCTGAGAGCCAACAGGTTACACAGCATTGGTAGCGTACTGTATTAATAGGAAGCAGGGCTACATATATATATATATATATATATATATATATATATATAGAGAGAGAGAGAGAGAGAGAGAGAGAGAGAGAGAGAGAGAGAGAGAGAGAGAGAGAGAGAGAGAGAGAGAGAGAGAGAGAGAGAGAGAGAGAGAGAGAGAGAGAGAGAGAGAGAGAGGAGAAAGAGAAGAGAGCGCACGCCCCATAGTATAAAACTGTATATTTAATGATGGGAAGGGGGAGGGGGGGGAAAAATAGCACTCACAAGGGTAAAAGAGTTAAAAGCATGTCGTGATTATATCACCACCATCCGGTATCTTTGCTTGACTCAGATGTCCGTCAGTCTCTGGATGATGGAGGATCCGTGATCATCAGGATGTTCAGAGCGTGAAAGAAGTATACCGGAATAGTATTGGAGTCCTCAGAGAATCTCCTTGCTGGATAGCCTCAAGCTGTTGGACGCACGAACCGGCCTGTTCATGCGCACGTGATGATGTAATGTCCGTACGTAACGTATTGCGTGATGACGCTCCCTGACTCGTTTTGTCACACTCGGGCGACTTTCTCAAAGGGTGATGGGAAGGGGCTGGACTCATGGAGTATATATACACTATTGGTAAAGTAGCAACCCCTAAAACAGCTGAACGGGATGTTGCATTAAAGAAAGCTTAATCAACTGTTGAAAAGCACAATAGTGACTATACATATGCAGATAGAGGGGATAATTACCCAAAATATATATGTCGGTGGGCTTATAACAGAAAATGTGTGTCTTACGGAGGGAATTGACATTTACTAATGAAAACAAAAAGATTGAATGCAATGGAATGAATACCACTGTATATTAAAGAAAAATATATATATAAAAATTATAAATAAATATATAATTAAATATATAAAATTTGACTATAATTAAAGTATATATATATAATTTGAATGTATGTGCGTATCTCTCTATGGTGGCTTCCAAAAAATTATACTACTGCTGAACTGTATAATGTCTGTACTGAAAGTTCTATCAGAGAATCGATATTATCAACACACTATATTAAACAGTGTGAACAGAATGGACTAAAACTCTATATACTCATTGCTACAAATCCATTGAATAAAAATCCATTGAATAAAAAACATTGAATAAAAAACAAGGAGGTGAATGGAGAAGTGGACATAGATATAACAAAGGCATAATCAATAAATATACCCATTTTCATACCTGAACACACATACATATATATATATATACATACATACATATATACAATACATGTACCAATGTGACAGACACATATTCATATGATATTATTTGGGCAAATCATAACAAAAAAAGGGGACTAATATATGTGAACTATAAAAATAATATAACTTGACTAATGTGTTAGGTGTGCAACTAATGGAATGTTGGCTCAGTACTGGAAAAGTGTATGTACATGTGAATATGGAATAACATGTGAATATTTAATGTATGATAACTGTTAAACCAAATTTATGTTCAACCGTGAACATGTGTAGGGATAAACTATGTGGTATGTGTTAACATATTAAAAGTGATATATATTGTAAAAAATATATATATTGTGAAGGATATATATTAAAGATTTGTGTGTCCTAAAATTTGGTAGAACATGACAGTTTATAAACACATAATGGTTATAAGTGAATGAACTATCACATGTAACGGGTGCCAGCTTCCAAGATCAGGAAAAGATCTGGGAGAGACCTGGACAAATAGATGACAGAGGACTGCAGAGGAGACTAGAAACCAGCGAGGGTATACCCATCCGAAGAAATCAGACCAACATGCTAACATCAAGACATTCATTTAGTCCACCAGGGGTCAAGGTGCCCAACTGGTGGATCCAAAATGTTTCCCTCCGTAAGACACACATTTTCTGTTATAAGCCCACCGACATATATATTTTGGGTACTAATCCCCTCTATCTGCATATGTATAGTAACTATTGTGGTTTTCAACAGTTGATTAAGCTTTCTTTAATGCAACATCCCGTTCAGCTGTTTTAGGGGTTGCTACGTTACCAATAGTGTATATATACTCCATGAGTCCAGCCCCTTCCCATCACCCTTTGAGAATTTCGCCCGAGTGTGACAAAACGCATCAGGGAGCGTCATCACGCAATACGTTATGTATGGACATTACGTCATCATGTGTGCGCATGAACAGGCCGGTTCGTGCGTCCAACAGCTTGAGGCTATCCAGCAGGGAGATTCTCTGAGGACTCCAATACGATTCCGGTATACTTCTTTCACGCTCTGAACATCCTGATGATCACGGATCCTCCATCATCCAGAGACTGACGGACATCTGAGTCAAGCAAAGATACCGGATGGTGGTGATATAATCACGACATGCTTTTAACTCTTTTACCCTTGTGAGTGCTATTTCCCCCCCCCTCCCCCTTCCCCCTTCCCCTTCCCCCTTCCCATCATTAAATATCCAGTTTTATACTATGGGGCGTGCGCTCGCTTCTCTTTCTCCTCTACAGATTTCATAGGATGTGGTTCATCCTCTTGAGAGCAGCCGGAGACCCCTTGCACCCATGTTATTAACTTCATTGATGAACTATTTCACAAAGGACTGGTTTTTCACTTTATTTTCTTTTTCTTGTTTTGTTAGTCCTTATATTTAACCCATAAGCAGCTGCCCATATTCTTATTAGGGAGAGGTATACAATCAGTGCCTGAAATATGATGCAATCAGCAAAGGAGAGGATCTCCAGAAGGAGTAGCCTCATCTCTTCAGTGGTCATTGAGGATAATATGGATACTGAGAGTAAAATTGATATTAAGAGTAATTTTTTCAAATTAGAAACTTTAATGAAAGAGGAGATGAGACATTGGTGGGACGCATATTCCTTACAGGATTATGTAGACCGCAAAATTATCCCAAGAGGTTTAAGGGTTACTAAGTCCCCCACATTTGAAACCAATGAAGATTTTACCAGAGAATGGAATGAAACACTAGACATGTGTTCATTCTCATTAATGAAGCTTTTAATAGATTTTAGAGACACGAAGGTGAAAGAATTAGAGATAGAAATTGATACAATTCAAGTTTTATTAAAACCCTATTGTGACACTGAGGAGTTCAAGGAATTTGATGAAAAAACTAGTAAGAGAGTCATGACCTTTGAGAAAGAGGTCATTGATAGAAAAGACAGTAAACTCAATCGTGATAAAGACGATTATGCCACTAATAAAGTGAGGGTCTGGAAGCGGACACAAAATTATAATTATAGGAGAAGAGGGAGATATAGTTCAGGTTCACATACACGAGGAGGTAATTTTTATCAGCCCAGAGACACATCTGGTCACACCCCTTCCCATCAGGCAGGTCACCGGGGTCCTCAAGGTGCCTCTCGGGGCCCCACCGCCTCCTCATCAGGCGGTGGATATTCGGTCCTCGAGGTGGAACCTCTTCCAGAAGACATCCAGGGAAGAGACACCCCTGATGTGCAGGATGTGAATGGGGTGTTCACCGACAATGGTAAGGGTGCCAGATCTAAGATCCTAAAATTACACAAAAATCTACACATTTTTTAGACAAAACTCCAAGACAGGAGAAGAGAACCAAAGGGAAAGACCTGGACAAACAATACCCTCTTTGGGACCGCGAGGCCCCAAACAGACCATCTGGTCAGGGAAAAAGAGGAGCAGAGGAGTTAGAGCAGGGAGGGTTGTCCAGAGGAAGAAAGAAAACAGACGAAGATTAGCACAGCCCACAGCTAGTAATATTATCAATCTTTCATCTTCCCCTTTATCTACACATGAAACATCATTGTTAGAGAGGGGTTTGTCCATTGCCCCCAACACAGGTCCTAATGCATTTCAATTGTTTATAGATTTAAATAATTTTATTAGAAAAATTAGTTTGAAGAGATATTACAATATTCAGGAAACAAATGCCAAAATAACCAATCCGGTTCCTATTTTCAATACGCAGGAAGAAATTTGCATTGAGGCTTTAACATCTCTCCTGAGGGAGTCGGGTTCCACTTCTGGATCACAAGAACATATTGACAGCTTTGAGTTGTCTATTCATCCAATCTGTTCCGTGGACATAGACCTGGAGGAAGATTTGAGCATTATGCACTCACCTTTCATACCCAGGTCAGTCTTTTTCCCATATCAGTCCAAGGGTGGATTTGTGGACACATTTTATCACCTTGTACTCCGTGACTTTGAGTCAATCTGTTCCAAGTCCACCAAGATTAGAAACAATTTAACTACCAGTGAACTGGACGCATTGAACATATTAAGGGCTAATCATGACATTGTTATCCGACAGGCCGACAAGGGCGGGGGCATAGTCATCCAGGACTTCACTGCGTATCTCATGGAGGCATGCAGACTCATGGGTGACGTGGCCTCGTACACAGTGTTGGAATCTGATCCGGTTGATAACTATCAATTGTTGCTGAAGGAACTTCTCACCAACGCACTGGGGGATGGTATTATTTCTAAATTGGAATTTAAATTTTTATTTACTTCACATCCACGCACTCCCATCTTTTATCACTTACCTAAAATTCACAAGTCCTTGCTCAATCCCCCTGGTAGGCCCATTGTTTCTGGGATCGAGTCGATGACGTCGGGCCTATCCCAGTATGTTGATTATTATCTTCAACCCTTTGTAGCTCAGCTCAGGTCACATATTAGGGATACGCTCCATGTCATCGACTCGGTCTCGGATATCAAATGGAAGCCCACCTATCTATGGGCCACATGTGATGTGGCATCCCTTTACACATGCATTGACCATGCCAGGGGGATTGAGGCCATCAAATATTGGCTTGACAAGGACTTATCATTTCCAGATAAACACAAACACTTTATTCTGCAAAGTATTCATTTTATTTTAACGCACAATTATTTCTTATTTGATGACACTTTTCATTTGCAAATCTGTGGAACGGCAATGGGCACGAGGTTCACCCCTAGCTACGCCAATCTCTTCATGGGTCACTGTGTGGCTTAACCAACAGCTTGGGGCTGGCCTCGTGTACTACGGCCGTTTCATAGATGATATTATTATTATTATTTGGGATGGTGAAGAGTCAGTGTTCTCTAGTATTCTCAGTTCCTTCAGCGATAACCAATTTGGACTCAAATTTACATTTGCTATTGATGCAGTATCAACAATATTTCTTGATTTGGTCCTTACAGCAGATTCAGACTTCAATATCATCACAACCACCCACTTTAAGTCTGTATCTGTCAACAGCTATGTTCATGCGTCAACAATCACCACAAATGGTGGCTCAACAATATTCCTCTGGGGCAGTTTCACAGATTACGTAGAAACTGCACCAGGATATTGATTTTTTGAGTCAGTCTGATATACTTGGGGAAAAATTCTTGTCCAAAGGTTATGATCCCGTTCTGGTGTCCGACTCCCTCAGTAAAGTTGGTTCTATGGACAGGATAGACTTACTCAATAAGTCCAAAATTAAATCCAAGAAAGCTATACGCACCAGTTATGATGCTCCGAGAGAATCATTCAAGACTGATTTATCCACTGTGAGGTTTATTACCACATATAATCAGTCCTCTAGATCCATCAATAAAATCCCTCAACAATCACTGGAGCATCCTAAAGTGTGATCCCCATCTGGGGTCCTTCCTGCCAGAAAAAGCCTCTATAGTATATAGGAAGGCAAGACGCATTAAAAGTATCTTGGTTCCTATCAAGCTTAAGACAGTTCAATCATCTACACTTCCCAGCAGGGGCCCTGTGGGGAATCATAAATGTAGACATAGTCGATGCATTACATGTAGACATATTCTTAATAAATCCCAATTTTCTTCAGCTATCAGAGGGACAACACATCTCATTACAAGTTATATCAACTGTTTAAGTACCTACATCATTTACCTTATCCAGTGTGGTTGCGTTCAACAATATGTTGGTTGCACCACTAGGTCCTTGGGTACTCGCTTCCTGGAGCACAGGAGAAATGTCATAAAAGGATTAAATACACATAGTGTCTCACGACACTTCAAATTCAGACACAACCAGGATCCCAAGTCCATGACCATCATGGGACTTGAGAGCATTTCTCCTAGTGTTCTAGGGGGCGATCGATTCAAGACTCTCTGTAGACGGGAAACATTTTGGATCCACCAGTTGGGCACCTTGACCCCTGGTGGACTAAATGAATGTCTTGATGTTAGCACGTTGGTCTGATTTCTTCGGATGGGTATACCCTCTCTGGTTTCTAGTCTCCTCTGCAGTCCTCTGTCATCTATTTGTCCAGGTCTCTCCCAGATCTTTTCCTGATCTTGGAAGCTGGCACCTGTTACATGTGATAGTTCATTCACTTATAACCATTATGTGTTTATAAACTGTCATGTTCTACCAAATTTTAGGACACACAAATCTTTAATATATATCCTTCACAATATATATATTTTTTACAATATATATCACTTTTAATATGTTAACACATACCACATAGTTTATCCCTACACATGTTCACGGTTGAACATAAATTTGGTTTAACAGTTATCATACATTAAATATTCACATGTTATTCCATATTCACATGTACATACACTTTTCCAGTACTGAGCCAACATTCCATTAGTTGCACACCTAACACATTAGTCAAGTTATATTATTTTTATAGTTCACATATATTAGTCCCCTTTTTTTGTTATGATTTGCCCAAATAATATCATATGAATATGTGTCTGTCACATTGGTACATGTATTGTATATATGTATGTATATATATATATATATATATATATATATATATATATATATATATATATATATATGTATGTGTGTTCAGGTATGAAAATGGGTATATTTATTGATTATGCCTTTGTTATATTAATGTCCACTTCTCCATTCACCTCCTTGTTTTTTATTCAATGTTTTTTATTCAATGGATTTTTATTCAATGGATTTGTAGCAATGAGTATATAGAGTTAAAGTCCATTCTGTCCACACTGTTTAATATAGTGTGTTGATAATATCGATTCTCTGATAGAACTTTCAGTACACACAATATACAGTTCAGCAGTAGTATTATTTTTTGGAAGCCACCATAGAGAGATACGCACATACATTCAAATTATATATATATATATATACTTTAATTATAGTCAAATTTTATATATTTAATTATATATTTATTTATATTTTTTATATATATATTTTCTTTAATATACAGTGGTATTCATTCCATTGCATTCAATCTTTTTGTTTTCATTAGTAAATGTCAATACCCTCCGTAAGACACACATTTTCTGTTATAAGCCCACAGACATATATATTTTGGGTAATTATCCCCTCTATCTGCATATGTATAGTCACTATTGTGGTTTTCAACAGTTGATTAAGCTTTCTTTAATGCAACATCCCGTTCAGCTGTTTTAGGGGTTGCTACGTTACCAATAGTGTATATATACTCCATGAGTCAAGCCACTTCCCATCACCCTTTGAGAAAGTCGCCCGAGTGTGACTAAACGCGTCAGGGAGCGTCATCACGCAATACGTTACGTACGGACATTACGTCATCACGTGTGCGCATGAACAGGCCGGTTCGTGCGTCCAACAGCTTGAGGCTATCCAGCAAGGAGATTCTCTGAGGACTCCAATACTATTCCGGTATACTTCTTTCACGCTCTGAACATCCTGATGATCACGGATCCTCCATCATCCAGAGACTGACGGACATCTGAGTCAAGCAAAGATACCGGATGGTGGTGATATAATCACGACATGCTTTTAACTCTTTTACCCTTGTGAGTGCTATTTTTCCCCCCCATCCCCCTTCCCATCATTAAATATACAGTTTTATACTATGGGGCGTGCGCTCTCTTCTCTTTCTCCTCTACAGATTCCATAGGATGTGGTTCATCCTCTTGAGAGCAGCCGGAGACTCCTTGCACCCATGTTATTAACTTCATTGAGGAACTATTTCACAAAGGACTGGTTTTTCACTTTATTTTCTTTTTGCACATTATTGTACTGCGCTAATTCTAAGCTATTTATTTGAATATATGTTTATTGTTTCACACGCAGGCACTGACACTAATTATATTGTTATTTTGATATTAACACCACATATAATTTTCATCACCATTTATACCCATTTAGGCGCTGCTTTTTCTTGTTTTGTTAGTCCATATATATATATATATATATATATATATATATATACATATATAAAGGAACAAAAAAACTGCTGCGCTAGCTGGAATACCAAACCACAAACGTGATAAAAATATACATTAATGATATACAAAAAATAATAACTAATACCTGTTAGTACAAAAAAGCTGGTAAAAACAAAACATAATGAACATACAACACAAACACGTGGGAAGGAAAGGGTAAATGGATGAGAGAAAGGAATGGGAAAGGGGAGGGGAGGGAATAAAAAGCCCCAAGAGAAGTGGTGTATAAAATAAAATAAAATAATAAATGAAAAAGTGTCTTTCAACAGCTGCTGGGCGTCGCTGCCAGTCTTCAGGAAAAAACCACCTTCCTCTTAATCTGCAGAACGAAAAGAAGACAGCGCGGCTCCCATAGCATAATACTGTAATTTAATAATAAAATATACGTGTAGATAGATCACGGACACTTACAATGTGCAAAGTAAAATAAGACAATGATATAAGGTCTTTACTGTCACCCGATGGAGCCTCCGTGGATGAATGACGTGTATGGTGTCCAATACACTTCTGCTGTGGATGCCAGGAGGATGCGCGCGCACCCGGTCTTCCCCTGGTAGTAAATCCCGCGAGAGTGAATGTCCTCCAATACTACAGGATACTGACACGGCAGTCAGGCTACCTGCATTAAGATGTTAACCGTGATAGATCCGGACCGGCTCCAAAGCGAGCGAGATACCAAATGACTCAAAATATGAGTGTTGTATTAAAAAGTCCAATACTAGCTCCTTCCCTATGCGTTTCGTCGCGCCAAGCGACTTCCTCAGGGGATAGAGTTATACGCTATTCCCTGAGGAAGTCGCATGGCGCGACGAAACGCGTAGGGAAGGAGCTAGTATTGGACTTTTAAATACAACACTCATATTTTTTGCACATTACTTTGCACATTGTAAGTGTCCGTGATCTATCTACACGTATATTTTATTATTAAATTACAGCATTATGCTATGGGAGCCGCGCTGTCTTCTTTTCGTTATATATATATATATATAATCAAAAAATAAATAGATGATACCGTTCTGTGGCTAACGAAATGCTTTTATTTGTGCGAGCTTTCGAGATACACTGATCTCTTCTTCCGGCGATGTTACAATGAATGAAGCAAAAGGTATACTTAAAAACAGTGTCTCTTGGAATGTTATCTGTGCTGTTCCTTCCCCCGTGTGGATGTGTTTTATGACTAGAGGTGCCAAAATACCTTTTGCTTCATTCATTGTAACATCGCCGGAAGAAGAGATCAGTGTATCTCGAAAGCTCGCACAAATAAAAGCATTTCGTTAGCCACAGAACGGTATCATCTATTTATTTGTTGATTATTGAAGCTCGGCTAACACGGTACTGATACCTCTACATATATATATATATATATCTATAAAACAGAAAAAGAAAGCGCCCGATCCTTCCATTGGGAGGTCGTTGGTTCCTTGCAGAGAGCAGCCAGTAAACAGAATAGTGGGCCATCATCTTTATTTCCTATATTCAGGACTATTTATTTTTTATGGTTTTTTATTGATATTTACATGTTGTTTTTTTGTTTTGTTTTTCTTTATTCCAGCATTTTTAAATATGCATACTATTAGACAATAAGTCACTAACTCAAACTATAATTTTTATTAATTAATTCATTTATTTTATATTTTATTTATTTTTTATTATTTAGTTTTAACACTGTTTGCATTTGTGTATTTTAGATTATTATTAACTCTGCTATTGACAAATATTTGTTAACTCATTTGTAAAAGTTAATTCATTTGTTACATATATTACATTGTAGTTGTTTAGACAGGTACTTGAAGGGTGCAGTCTTTTTTCTGTCTGTTCAAGTATATATATATATATATATATATAAAATATACATAAATATACATACATGTATACATATACATATATATACATACATGATGAAGCCACTGTACAAATGAATGGCTGAAGGGTGGGGGTACTTGCCTTGGGTGGGTGGTTAGGCCTCCTGGGTGGATAGTGGGTGAGCGTGGGTTAACCCCTTAATTATTATATTGGTTAATAACCGCTAAGGTGATTAAGTGGTTAGGGGCCATTATATTGTCTGTTTTTATTGTTGTGTATGTTTTTCAGCACCGAGGGCAGGGACGGGATGAGGATGAAGACGGCCTTCATCGTGGCAGCCTGGCAAGGGTGAGTGCAAGATGTATTTATTTTATTTATTCTGCTTTATGTATTTTAAATGGGCAATTGCACTATTATCCATATTGTGGATAATAGTAATTTTGCCCATTACTGTAGTGTATGTGTTAGGGGTGGGGGGGAGGGGGGCTTGTATTTAATTAAAAGTATTGATGTATTTTTAAATTATTTTTTGGTGGCACAGAATTGGTACTGCAGGCAACCACCGGGACTGCGGGACCACCCGAGGGCCACCAGCCTATAGTATCATTCCTGTGCATCCCCAAAAATTAAGCTAAGTTATGTATATTAGGGGGGTATAGGGTTTGTTGGGGGCACAGGGGGTGTGTGTGTTGTATATTGCAATGTTTATTGGGGGCAATTATCCCCAATAAACATGTGATTGTGCCTTAACCCCTTCATTGCCTTAGCAGATAACCGCTATGGTAATGAAGTTGCTATAATGTATTTTTAATAATAGTGTGGAGCAGGGGGTTTACTGAGCCAGAAATCAATGCGGTTCAACTCAGGAGACCCCCGCTACGGTAATGAATGATTGTTTATTGATATGTGTGTTTTATTACTAGTGTAGATGTGCAAGGGGTCTCCGGAGCTGAACCGCGTTGGTTTGAGGTGCAAGAACCCCCTTCTTTCCGAGATATAGGCCCTGTTATGGGGTGCCGGTATCCCTCTGCTTTGACATGTCCCGATCACGTGACCGTCGTATGTAAACAAAGCAGAGAGATACCGGCACCCCATAACGGGGCCTGTATCTTGGGAAGCAGGGGGTCCCCGGACCTCAAACCAACGCGGTTCAGCTCAGGAGACCCCCTGCACATCTACACTATTAATAAAATGTAAATGTAAAAATATTTTTATACGCCGAGATTTCCGCTGAGAGAGGCGGATCTCGCTGCAGCAGCAGACAGGTCTGGCCAGGCGAGCCCTTATCAGCAGGGCAGGTCATCTCACCACCGGCACCTCGCCTTGTTTGCTCAGGCTGCTCTTACAGCTATTCGGGCCTTCCTGCATACTGTGAGAGCAACTCGGCAAAATCATAGCGAGTTCAAAGCCCTGCTGAAAGGCCATTAGTGCCGTTTACAGCACAGGCCCCTAAGTATATACACCATCTAATTCTAATCCATTTATTTAAATCTTTGTAGAGTTGACACATTTGTTGAACATCACTATGGTCTTGCTGAGATTCATATAGAGGCCCATGTTCTTACTATCTTCAGTGAGTTTTTTGATTTGTTGTTTCAGGTCTTGTACACTTGTAGGCTAAAATAATAATGTCACCAGCAAATCGTATGTGACTCAAATAATCACCTATGATTTTTATTCCTTTTTTTTCACAATTTAATGTCTTGAACAATTCTTCATGTTGTGAAAAGTTTGGTGAAATGGTATCTCCTTTTCACACTCCATTGCTGCTCTTTATCTTGAACACAGAAAAGGAAAAGAAACAAGCGTAAATAAATACTCATAAGTTTATTTATATAGTGCAACACCCTTTGAGTGAAAATGTCAAAATTTATACTAATGTCTGGAAATTGTGCTGCTCCTCGAATGGGCTCAAACCAAGTACAAAACAGAAATGTTAAGCCAGGATCCAAAGTGCAAATATGTCCAGGATTATGTGAAAATAAACAAAACACTTCCGCTGGCAGACCTCAAAAGCATTCAAAATAGTATTTTCCAATTTATCTGGAAGGACAAAAAGCCGCGGGTGGCTAGATCGGTAATGTTGGCACCACGGGAGTGTGGAGGTCTGGGAGTACCAGATATAATTAATTATTATCAAGCGACCCACCTAAAACAAGCGATAGTTTGGAACAACGATCCAGTGTCTTGTGGCTGGTTGGAAATTGAGTCCTCCTGTGTCGCTCCCCTCTCACTCGGGGCAATACTTTGGTCCGGAGGGGGAGAGAAGATAATATCGGACAGAACAGGCCTGGGAGCAATGAGATGCACGTGGAAAATTTGGACAAAAACAAGAAAAAAATATAAACTGACGTCTTCACCCTCCATACTCACTCCCATTTTTGGTAACCCAGAATTCCCTCCGGGTTGTGTCCCAGGGAACCTTAAAGCATTTAGTTTGGCTAATATGAAATCAGCAAGAGATCTAATAGACAAAGGGACTATTATTCCGTTACTTGATTTACAGGAGAAATGCCTCCCCTTGAAACTCCCACTTTATGGTTATCTTCAGATCAGACACTTTCTCCTAACAATTTCCCAAACATCCAAATTTGAAGGTCCAACGTCTTTTGAAAAGATGTGTATGGTAGGCACATACCGGAAGGGTCTGATCTCAGAGATTTACGCGGGGCTAGCACGGTCCAGGAGTCCCGTCAACCACAATTATATGATGAAATGGGCTGAAGACCTCAATCTTGATATAGACAGAGATGAATGAGAGGATATTTGGGAAGCAGCAGCCAAAACTTCTATTTGCACTACTACTAAGGAAAATATATATAAAATTCTATATCAATGGTACTTAATCCCGAGTAGGCTGAGCCGGATCTTCCCTGGCCTGTCTGACCTCTGTTGGAGGGGGTGCGGCCAGAGAGGAGATATGGTGCATATATGGTGGACATGCCCAAAGATCCAGACTTTCTGGAATATGATATGCTCATTGGTTGAGGAGACGGTAGGAGTTGAGATACGGATGGACCCGCTGATATGCCTACTCGCGAAACCCATCGAAGATATCTCTGTCCCTCTTAAAAAATTGGCTTCGTTCATCCTGACTGCGGCTCGCTGCTCAATAGCAGCTAATTGGAAAAAGATTAAACCCCCTTCGAAGCAAATGGTCCTTCGCAAGGTAAGCGAGGTCAAGCTTATGGAATACCTATCGGCGCTCCTGAAACAGAATATAGTACAATATGAGAAAGTTTGGGCACAGTGGCCTTATAATTAAAGAGATTAAAAATGAGTTATGGTTTCCCTGTTCCTATCCCGTCTCTCCCCTCTTCTTCTGTTTTTCTCTCTTCTCCCCCTCTCTCTCTCTGTCTATCCTTTACAGTACTAATATAAGGGGTTTGATCTAAGATCCTCCTATAACTGTTAATTCTCCCGGACGGGGATCTACATAATAGAATCTAAATGCATAGGAGGTTACAAAATACTAGGAGCAGATCGACTCTTCTTGATCAATCAACTTTGAGATGCTTCGGGTTGTTCACTTTTAAATGTATATGTTAATTAAGTTTAATGTCTATAAACAACCATGTGATGTGAATGTACCCCTGTCAGAAAACAATAAAAATGTTTGAAAAAAAAAAAAAAAAAAAGAAAATAAACAAAACACAATATAGTGTAATACAGTTGTAACACACTCCCCCCCCACACCCTCTCTCTGTGAGATGTACTGCTGTTTAATGCTGTTTGTGGTGCTTGCATACCTGTGAGGGTCCAGGAGAGCTGAGCAGCCCGCGATGTTGTGGGGAACAGGACAGGCCTTTGGTGATTTTTAGTCTTCGCTCATGGGTGTCAGTGCCACATAGAATGAAAAATAGAAATAATGGTGCAGATTGCTTTTATTAATAAAAAAAGTTACAATATAAATAACACATACAAACATAAGTGATTTTCAAGCCGTTGGACCACCCAGGGTCAGAGGTATAGATTGGCAGCTTCCCTCTCTCAGCAGTGTCCCGATGTCGCAGGTGTACTCCACGGGTGACGTCACCACCAAAGGGTATGAGGTTTCCAGCTGCAGACTTCTCCCTGACTTTTCCTGGGTGTTTCTCCTGTCTCCTGATTCAAACCCACTTCTGTTTGTGAGTGTGTTATTTATATTTTAACTTTTTTATTGATAACAGCAATCTGCACCATTATTGCTGTTTTTCATTCTATGTGGGAATTCCCTTCCCTCCGTCCCATCCCTCTTTGCATTTTATGGCTGCCTGACGAAGGTGCCTGGAGGATATTTGAGTTGGTTACTCTTAATCACCACACAGCCTGAATTAGTCACAAAAATGTGAGTAGGATATCTCAATGATCTATTAACCACATTACCTGTTTAAAGTGTAGTACACTATATTGTGTTTTATTTATTTTCACATAATCCTGGACATATTTGCACACTGGATCCTGATCTTCATCTTGCTTGTATCTTCATGTAATCGAATGGTTGAAGTGGCAGAATATAAAATGTCACTTTAATGCAGACCCGTATGGAAGTTAATGGTTAATTACATTTTTACTAGAAATTATATACATATAGCATAAAAAGGAATTGGGAAGGAAAATATAGATCACTGTCTAGCATGAAAAATCTTTTAGAAGACATATGTAGGTTCACATTCTAAGCATCAAAGAAACAATGACAGGCAAAGAACAGGTTTTATGACAAATAGATCTGGGAGATATGCTAAAAGGAAACAGATTAAATGAATCAGACCAGTAAAATCAATCTATTCCAGGTGGCAAAAAGTGAATAAAGAAATACTTTATAGCATAGAAAGTACAAAGAAACAAAATATAGATATGTACTATACTACTGAAGATTGCAAAGAAATTTAAGTGAAATTACCAGCAAAACAATTAAAGAAACTGAATGGAGATTTACTTGTTTTACATAATGCCATAATTGCTAACTTTCTTAAATTACTGTTTGGCACTCACTTTAAAAGACTATTCTGTAAAATACACAATACAAGCTGTGAAATGTACAGTAAGCTGGCAGTAAAGTACATTTCACAATACTTGAATAAAAAGCTAGAATGTAGCAGATAAAGCTGGATGGTAAGACAGCTGACCTATGTTCTTTCAACACACCGAAGGGTAGGTACAAATTTCACAGGCTCATAGAATAAAAATAATTAAGTGAAGTTTTTCAAAGAAAAAAACATGACATTTTTTGGAGATATTGAGAGCTTCCACATCATTGCTGATGACATGATAATTGCATGTAGCACTTAAAATGAGCATGAAGCCATACCAAAAGAAGTTATGAACTGAACACGAGAAGTGGATGTTAAGTTTAGTGGCTGAGGGATGAAGGAGTAGTTCAGTGACTTAAAGGAAAACTTAATGTGGAAAATCCTGCAACATAACTCTGAGTTAACATACCGGGTATCCTCTTACCCATAAGAAATTATAATGGGGGGGTGCCCACTCTTGTTGTGTATAACAATAACAAAAATTAGGATTATAAAGTCCTAAAATTGTTAGAAAATCTTGGTTTCATATATCACCATAATAAGTTAAACTGAGTGAGTGCAGTAATTTACAGCAAGTTAATCAAATTAAATGGCACAAGTATATGTGCCAGTTTCATGGTGAACACGTTACAAATATGTAACACAATATTTATTTTTTACACTATTCTAACACTAACAATGACTGAGTGATCAGACAAAATTATATCATCGTTTTTGATATTGGAAGGTACTTGGGCTCAAAAATATTATTGATGTCCTTCCAGAATTGATAAGGATTTGATGTGTTTTGATAAAATTGGTTAGAGTAGTATTCTGATATTACAAGTATAATTTTCCTAGTACATGTATTCCGCAGGGAAGTATAATTTCGAGATCTTGCTTAAAGCCAGTTAATTTGTATCTATTCCACAAGGCATCTCTAAAGCAGTAATGCTCAATAAGATTGTATGTAACTCAGTGAAGATGGGCCCCACAGACTCTCATTGCGCAGTGGAGCATGGATATCACAGATGGTACAATATATGATAAGAAAAAACTCTGCCATCAAGTTTTAAGTGAAGAAAAGTATTTGGACCACTTTTTTTTAACTTGTTTATTAATGGCCTTGACGTTGGGAAAGAGAACAAAGTGTCCATATTTGCTGATGACACCAAATTGTGTAATGTAGTAGAATCAGAGCAGGATATAATTTCTCTCCAGAAGGACTTGGATAGACTTGAAACTTGGGCAGAGAAATGGCACATGAGGTTTAATACATATAAATATAAGGTTATGCATTTGGGAAACTAGAATAAACTTACATATTATATGGGCCAAAATTAGGTCAATTCTTGATGGTGTAGGATTTAGGAGTGCTTGTAGACATCAGGTTTAGGAAAGTGCCCAATTTTAGGCAAAGGTAAATAAGATCTTATCTTGCATTAAACGCAGGCAATGGGTGGAAGGGAGTAAAGCATAATTATGACACTGTATTGTGTATTGTGACACCAGTAAGACTACACCTTGAATATGGAGTACAGTTTTGGACCCCACTCCTTAAAAAATACGTTATTGAACTAGAAAGAAAATAAAGAGAAGAGCTACCACATGAATAAATAAAGGGGATGGAAAATGTGACTTGAAATGAGAGGCTAGCTAATTAAAATGTGTTTAAATTAAAAGGAGACACCTAAGAAGGGATATGATAATTATATACAAATATATTCAGGGGTCAATATAAAGAGCTGTCAAAATAACTATTCATCCCAAAGGTAGGATAAATGACACAGGGTCATCCCTTAAGTTTCGCGGAAATATGATTTCATTAGCAACAAAGGAAAGGGTTCTTTACAGTAAGGGAAGTTAAAATGTGTAATTTCTTACACATGGAGACTGTGATGGCAGATACATTAGATATCTTCTAAAAAAGGTTAGACATCTTTTTAGAAAGGAAAAATATACAGGAATATACCAAATAAGTAAACATGGGAAGGATGTTGATCCAGGGAGAAATCTGATTTCCATTATTGGAGTCAGGAAGGAATTAATTTTTTCCACTTATGAGATGTCATGTAATTATGTTTCTGTGGGTTTTTTGTTTGCCTTCCTCTGAATCAAACTACTGAAAATTCAAATACAAGATGAGCTTCTGTCATCTAAATTTAAAATAGGTTGAACACGATGCACAATGTCTTTTTTCAACCTCCTTTCCTATGTAAATATTTGACTGACCAGTTTCAGCTTGAAAGTGATGCCTTCATCTGAGCTTACATGAAGTGGAAGATGGGAGGAAACATATATTATGTTACACCCACTGTGACGGTAGGGGGTAGCCAGTCTTCATAATAAAGGTAAAGCCTGACTGGTTACCCCTAAAAACCATGTGTCCCTGGCAGCTACGTAGCACCATAAGCCAGAGACACTAATGTATATGAAAAACCTGTCCTGTTGTGTGGTTTACCTGTGCCCCTTCTCCAATAACCATGGGATTTTGGGAGTGAGAATTTCAAGGGGGATATTTGGGTCAAAATGTATTTAGATTTTATGTAGGAGTTCGGGGGCCAAAGTAATTCTCCCCGATGTGCAGATATGATTTGCGGGTCCACAAGGGGAATTACACCGGGGCTACACAGTGTCCCCCAGAATCCTGGTTTTCGACCCCAAGTATCCCAGACCCATTTCCCCCACATGTATAAGGTTCCCCAAGAAGTATCCATTTAATGAAACAGTGTTTTATGGTTTATACTGTATATATTAAACCCTATGCAGTCATCCCAGGCATCTACATATGTGCTGGGATGTCTGCATCAGTCCATGGATCAAAGGAGAGAAGGGAAGTCCAGAGGTGCCTGTTTGGTGAGTGGGGAAGGGCAGAGTGCTAGTTCTGGTGAACAGGGACTTCCCACAGGGAGGGTACTTTGACCGCCAGACCTGGTGGAGCCTGCCTAGCGGGAGGCAATGGGTTGGCTGGTGGTAAGCCACTGCTCGTACGTGTGATTCCCATTGGCCAATTCATATTTTCCACTCACCCGGCTTTCTGAGCTGGCTTGACACACCCCCTCCAATGACATCAGCAGTCAGACTGCTTGGCTGATTGGCTGGCTCAGTTAGCATCCGTTCTCTGAGTGGTCGCTAGTCTCCTTTCTATGTTGAACATAGAACAGCAGGGGCTATGTAAGGAGACTGGATGATCAGAGAAACAGACCATCTAGTTGCTTGAGTTGGTGAGCCACTGGCGGGATTGTCAAAGTTGGTCTTTTTCGAATATACAGAGCAACTGGCTTCAGTTTTGGAGCTAGGAAAGCCTACCTAGCTGAGAATAAGTCAGACCCCAGGACAAAGTTCTCAGAATAGACCATAGCGGTCATGGTTGTGCTTTCTCCCAGAAAAGAGTACCACGTAGCCCAGAACGAGGTCACAGTCTGGGTAAGCCTTCTTAAGCAGGCACACTGCACCTAATTGAAGCTAGTTTTCACCCTCAGACACTCAGTAAGTGTATATTCTTCCTGTATTTTTTATATTCATTGTGTTTGTTTTGTCTAGTGAATGATCCCAGAAGGTAAAAAGTGTTAAAACTGCTGGTCTCCCGTGACAGGCTTCTTTCTGGTTGCAGCGGTGGGATCTCTATACTTTGGGCTAGGATTTCTTGCAGGAATCATAGCAAAGCAAGAAATAGTGAAGCACGTCTTTGCAACTCTGTAAAGATAGATTGGTGAGATATGCACTTACGCATAAGTGCCTGCACCCAGGCACGTAAAGTTTTCTTTTTAGCTCCTCTGCTCCCAATTAGATAAGGATGAGTTCTGAAGCCTTTCTTTTAAAAAGTGAAACTTTTATATAAAAACAGGTATATATTCACATAGATGGAATGAGTGTATTCTAACAAGGGAACCAGCTACCAGCGCTTGAATTCTCTTTGTTGACTGCAGCTCCCGCCATTCCTGCTGGCATCCTGCTTCACTTCCGGTGATTCACTGCGCTCCTGAAACTGGTCCCCCGGCAACCTTACGCGTTTCAAAGGGCGTTCCTTCTTCCTCAGGATTTGTGTGGTAAGTTCTTGTCTTGTTTTCCTTCTATAGCCCTGTCTGTAACTACTCTGCAATTAACTTTAATACTGGCTTTACAGACAGAGGCAAGATATATACATATAAACAAATATAGGTTGACCCAATATGAATATAACATTTAAAAAATACAAATATGCATAATAATGAGTTATTCAATTAATTTTGAATATCTGTTTATGAGATTGACTGGCGTGCTTTTTTGTGCCATAATTACATTGTACCAGGGTTTTAATATGACTTCAATTAAATTTCCTAATGAAGATCACCATGGGGTCTCTGTGTATACCAGATTCCTATTCTATTTGGCTGACATTTACCTAGTTGTAAAATGGAGCCACATACAGTATAATTTTCTTTAAGGACAATCACACTGTGTGATTGTAGATATATATTCTAGTTTTTAGTGGACAGATGTTTGATCAGTGTCTTAATAATTACATACAATATAATGATACAATTTTAGATAAAAATTGGTCCTGCCAAGACTGAGCATTTTGTTTTAAATATAGGTAATTTTAGTTTTGCCCTATAACAATGCAACACTATATTGAATGGGTAGATATAATGAACATTTAATGGTTCCTTAAATTATCCACAGACTTCCTTTGATTCAAAAACTATGTTTTATATTAATTTTCTTAGGCTCACATTCTATTTATATCTCTTGTTCTACATCCAATTGATTGCAATTCCTTTAAAATGATCTTCCAAGTCCTCCCCTGGAGGAAGAGTTGGAATTTCATTATATCAAGAAACATCCCAAATCGATGTTGATGTTTAGTCCTCTTGGGATCAAAGTTTTTAATTTGTGAATCCATATAGTTTCTCTATGTGAGATGTTCTGAAAAGGTGGTTGTGCTTTCTCCCCGAAAAGAGTACCGGGCAGCTCGGGACCAGGTCACGGTCAGGGTAAGCCTTTCGAAGCAGGCACTCTACACCTATTTGAGGCTAGTTTTCACCCGCAGTAAGTGTGTATTCTAACTGTATTTTGTATATTCATTGTGTGTCCGTGAGTTTCACCAGAATAAATCTAATTTTATTTCATTACCTTGTTTTACTTAGTGAAGGATCTCAGAAGGTAAAAAGTGTTAAAAGTGCTGGTCTCTGTGATACCCACCCCTAACTCTGTATATGTGATATTATAAATATACTAGACGGAAGTGATGGGGGAAATCATATAGGCCCAGATGCACGAAGGTGCACCCATTAAAGCAGGGAAAATAATGTCGCTTTACCTAAATAGGTAACCGATTTTATTTTCCCTGAGTTTAATGGGTATCCACTAAGCTAATTACATGCAAAAATAATGACAGTTAGTTATCTTATTAGAATAGACTTAACACCATGTTAATATAGCACTACCTTACGTTAGCTTAACATGACTCATGTTACACCTCCCTTACATGGGAGAAAGAGAGAGGGAGATGGATAGATAGAGAAACACTTCTGCTCAAAAAGGACCACACCTAAGATACCTGAGAGATATGCAAAGTTTATTCAAATAACTCACATGCCACAGCACCTAGAATATTGCTAAAAAAACTATTCTGACAAGCCTAAAGGCCATTGTGATGAAGGGGATACTAGTGTCAGGCCCAACAGGTTCAGAACCCACAACCTCTACTATTCAAGGTAGCATCTCCAGCATTGAACTCTCTGATACTGGTTAGCTCTACTGTCACAGCAAACTTTAGAGCTCTTATCTGTCTGTTTAATTACCTGTATCTTTAGAAGATCATATCGGGTCACCAAAATGTTAGAAAACCTTTGTTTCTCAAAACACAACAAGTCAGACTGGGTGATGAAACTAATGATTGTTCTTTATTAAGTACAGCAATTTGCAGCAAGTCAATCAAATTAAATGACAGAGTACACGTACCATTTTCCTGGTGAACATGTTAGAAACATCTAACACAATATTCCTATATTTATACTGTTCTTACACTCATACTTCACTCACATCATTCCCACCTATATATTTCCTTTATTAATTGATCAGTGTTCTTCAAATTGTGTATGTGGTATACTTATCGTCTTGTTATTGTCATGTGAGGGTCATGTGATGTATAACTTTTGCCTGAGTATATTGATAACTATTGTCTGATTGCAGCATAGGAACTCGGTAAATATAAGGAACTGAGTAAATGTTCCATCGTCAGGAAATCCCTTCAGTACTGGTGCTTCTAATGTTCCCATTTTATACCAGGATACAGGTCCTACAATTATCTACAGCTAGTTATAGAGTATTACTATTTAGTACAGCAAATTATTCTAATGAAGGTCCAGAGAAAAAAACCCACCACATATATAAATGTATATATTTCTATATCATTAAATATATTTCATTATAAATATATTACAAAAAAAGCAACAAGGTGGTCAGCAGAGTCAAGTGCATATTATTTATAAAATATTTTCTAGTACATGTAATATAATAAATTGCAACCACTTGTCTCAAAGCAGATAAATTCCAAAAGGTGCAAACATGTAATAACCCTGCTAAAGCAGCAAATGGTTGTATAATTATTATTATTATTATTATTATTATTATTATTATTATTATTATTATTGTTATTATTATGCATTAATAAAGCAGAAACATATTCCACAGCCCACTTCAGTGGGGAACAATAGTTGCATTAGGTAGAATTAATATACAAATAAGCACAAATGAAAATCGATACAAAAAGTATGGAGGGCCCTGTTTTGTGAGAGCTTACAATCTAGAAGGAGTGAAGATATACAGTATAGCAGTCTTTATCAGAGGTGCATACAATTAGATAGATCTGCAGTACAGTAAATTGGGTAAGGCATCTCAAGTTATTTCATACTCACTGAGGAGTAAATGGGATATACAGTACTCCAAAGCTGCGTTTTTGAAGTCAATACGGATTTCTGTTTGAAAAAAAAAAAAACCAGCCCAAACTGCAGCTTTGGAGTATATAGTATTTACCCCTAAATTTCACATAAGCATTCACAGTGTTTTACCTTCTTTCCCTGTTGAATTATTGACAGACAGTAGCTGGTGACTGTATGATTAAAAAGCTGAATTATAGATACTAAACAAAGTATAAATTACCTAGGTAGTAGCAATCTAGGAGACATGTTTGTAAACAGTCACTTTAAAAAAGTGACACTAAAGATCCTGGTAATAAAAAAACATGTTCACATAAGGAGGTTGTAAAATACTGTATGCAGATCAGTAGAAATGTGAAAATTTTCAAGGGAAGTCATTCAGGAAAATATACTTTAGGCTTCAACATACTGTAATATAAATGGTTCTACTAGAGATGCGATTGATGTACAATACTTACCTGCTCATGTCCTGGCAAAAAAAGAAAGTAATGTCCACACGTCCTTTTAAAAAACTAGTGATGGAACACATGAATGACATAGAAGGAAGCAATATAATAACTTTCATTACTTTTCCAAAAAGGACAAACACAGATGATGAACAGAGTCACCTAGATCCCTATTAGCACGCACTCATGGTGCACAAGTACAATTTCCAAGGATAAATATCCACTGATTAACAGGTGTCCCACTACCCCAATGAGGGTATAACTACAGTAGTTATACCCTCATTGGGGTAGTGGGACACCTGTTAATCAGTGGATATTTATCCTTGGAAATTGTACTTGTGCACCATGAGTGCGTGCTAATAGGGATCTAGGTGACTCTGTTCACCATCTGTGTTTGTGCTTTACTCTTTCCCTACGCACCTGGAGCCTGATACTAATTTGTATGTTTTGGGTACTGAGCGATAACTGTATTTTTATATTTTTTCAAAAAGGAAACAGGGTTTTATCCCTGTTAACAGGATTGCCTCTAATCCAGCAGTGTGCTGGTTAATTGCACACCTGCAATCAACCACGCCACCTGCCTAATCACAGCTCTGTGAAAAAGCCTGTTCCCAGAAACAGGAAGGAGATTTTTTCCTCAATTCACAAGGGTGCTGACAAGAGGAAAGCAGGGAAGTCTGCTCACAGAGGTCTTGAGCAGAAAGGCTCTGCTGAGATCAAGACACACGGGGACTTATATTCCTTGACACAGGGGATCCAGGAACCTACCAGAGACTGACATGAAGGGCCAACTGCTTTAAGGTATCTCTTGAGACTTTGGGGAATAGGGTGGTAATGGGATTATCCCTCCAGCCTTGGAGAAAGGGACTGGGGAAGTAAGTTAGCCCTTACATAGGGATCGGCGTTTGTTATTTTGTATTTTTGTATATTTTGCCTGCATTAAGGAACAGGCTCAATAAAGCCAAGATATAATTTCACCCCAATCCGTCTCCATTATATGTACCTCTGAACACATCTCTTACAGATACCTTTAACCATTAAACTTTTCTGGGGCTAAGGGGAGATAATTTAGAACAGTGATTATTAAGGATTTAATTATTTATCAAATGTTTTACCAGGAAATAATACATTGAGAGTTACCTCTCGTTTTCAAGTATGTCCTGGGCATAGAGTTATGATGACAAATACATGGTTACAAATACATAGTTACATTAAGTGAACAGGGTTATACATTATATACAAGACATTGCATGCACAGTTAAAGATAATTTAGTATGTTATAAGTGTATGTAACAGTTGCAGACCAGATTAAAATGTGATAGAGCTTTACTCTTAAGAATGGCGATACAATGGATTTACACTTTTTTTCAACCAAATTTTTTTATTAGGTGAATGGTACAGGCATATAAGAATCTAACAACACATTGTCCTACAGTTCTGTAATCATAACACCTTCTTTTATCAAACCAGATAGACTAAAATGACTCACTGGGAAAACCAACCGACTAACAAGACCACTGACATTAACACAAGACAACAAAGGGAAGGGTGGGGGGGGGGGAATTACGGGGGATACAGCCCATAGAGCAGCACACTTTATATCCTCTCGATGGTCTCTATCCTATCCACAAGGACCTCTGTGCTTGACCTTTTGACCCATAACTGTTAAATCCGGTCGACCCTACCTGTCCACCAACTGTCTAGTGTCTGTACCGTCCCGTCAGAGGAGAACGCATTTCCACCTATCAGAGCAATATATTGGTGGCCTACACCCCAGGGATATCTGACTGGGCCAGCCACGGTGACCAGACTTTTAGGACATTTTTGCCAGTGTCGTTGACCAAACTCGTCATCTGCGCCATCCGGCACACATACCAAATTCTGTACCTGATTTTTGGGATCATGGGTAACTCGGGTTGCTTCCACAATGCTGCAATTTCGCACCTCAGGGCTGTTGCAAAATGCACCTGGGTGCGCCTGCCTAGCAGGAACAACCAGGGGTCCAAAGAGACCGTGAGATTGAGAATTCTATGTAGCCAATTCCTGATGGACTCCCAGATCGGGGCCACTTTGGTGCAACTCCACAGCATATGCAACAAGTCTGCCTGTTCCCCGCATTGTTTTGGGCACAATGGGGGCTAATCCTTGACAAACTTTGCCAATCTTGTCGGGGTGAGGTACCACCTCATCAGGACCTTATATGCATTCTCCTTTAACGTAACACACATAGAACTCTTTGGCGCCGCAGTCACTATGGTATCCCAGTCTTTATCCTCTAAAGTCTCCCCTAAGTCTGCCTCCCATTTATTCCTATAACTAAGTTTATTGTCGCCGTCTTGTGCAGGACAGACCACCTCTCTATATAGCCTAGAAGTAAGTCCCGTAGAGTCTGTTCCTCTTGAACATAGCTGTTCAAAATTTGTTCGCCTTGTGAGTTTTGGAATTTTAATGTAGAACGCTCTTATCTGGAGATATCTAAAAAATTCAGAGTTTGGCATCTCTTTTTCAGATTTAATTTGCTCAAAGGATTTAATTGATTTCCTACCCTCCAGATGAAAAAGCCTCGTGAGGCCCTTCTGTTTCCATATTGTAAGGTAATTTCTGCGCAGGCCCGGAGCGAAATCAGGGTTACCAATATTCGGGGTCATTAATGAGTACCTCACTGTGAGGGCATTTCTATATTTGGTATTCTCCCAAACTGCCAAGGAGCTGCTCATTGCGGTGAGTGGTTCTCTGGCGGATTTAAATACTCGTTTTGGAAGCCAAATTAGGTCATGCAATTCGACAGGAGTACAGCACTCATTCTCCAACTCAACCCAACGTATAAGGCTGGGTTGTAGGTAGTACCGGAAGGGTCTGGAACAGGTATAATATTCTCGGGAGAAGGTTAATTTTTAAGCACTGGATCCTGCCGATACAGGAAATGCCATACCCTGATCATCTTCGGAGTCCTTATTAGTCTGGGGTAATTTGCTTTATATAGGGCGCTATAATCTTTGGTGATGTTAACCCCTAGGTATTTAATGTAGGAGGCTTGCCATTTGAAATTGAAATTGACTCCGATTAGTTTATCTGTGACCTTAGGCAGGTTTATATTTAAGGCTTCTGACTTAGCCTGATACATTTTTAAGCCAGAAATCTTATTAAATTCCCCCAGCAAGCTAAATACATTCGGCAGAGAGGTAAGGGGTTTTGACAATCTTAGAATAACATCATCCGCATACAGGGCCACCTTGTGTGACTGCTCCTGAATTTGTATCCCTGTTATATCTGGGCTAAGGCGAATGTGTGCCGCCAACAGCTCAATAAGTAGTGCATAGAGCAGGGGACAACCCTGTCTGGTGCCGTTCTTTATCTGAAATTCTTCAGATGGGAAGCCCTGGTGCCTGACCTTCACTGTCCCCAGGCCAAACTCTCTCAGCGTCTCTCTCAGGTAGGGCCAATCAATTCGATCAAACGCTTTCTCGGCATCCAGACTTAATGCCATTGACGGGATATTTTTTCTCTTAGCCAAATCGAATAAATCTATTATCCATCTGGTGTTGTCTGCCGCCTGCCTCCCGCATATGAACCCCACCTGATCGGGATGGACCAGCTTTGGCATTGCCTGGTTAAGATGGTTGGCCAATAATTTGGAGAAAATTTTGGTGTCTGAATTAATTAATGAGATAGATCTATAACTATTACAGTCCGCTGGGTCCTTCTCCTGTTTATGTATCACTGAGATAGACGCCTGAAGTATCGGGCCTGGGATGGGGACACCCGCTAAAAAGGAATTGAATAATTTTAGTAAGTGGGGAACTAAAATTTTAGGTATAGGTTAGAGAAGCCACCTGGACCAGGGGCCTTGGACGGCTTCAGTGACTTCCTTACCTCCATCAGCTCCTCTAGTGTGAAGTCTTCCTGTAGTGCATCTCTTTCCTCTATGCTGACCTTGGGCAAACTTGCCCCTTTCAGGAATATCTTTAGCTGTTTACGAGTGGTCTCGCTCTGAGAGACCTTCACTCCGTGTAGGGTCTCGTAATAGGCTTTAAATTCTTCCACAATTATTTTGGGGTCAGAAGTAAGGTCACCTTTCCTTGTCCGAATTGCCTGGATGTGGACATTTTGTGCTTGAGGCCAGTAATACATTTAGTTTTGTTTTTGTATCAAGCAAGACCTTCAGAGTCGGAGCATGCTTGTTTTTTTTGTGAAGGGCAGAGAGGGCAGCCAATTCTGATTGCAGATTTGTACTCTTTGTGTCTCTCTCCCTTTTACGTCTACTCGCCATCCCTATGAGTTCTCCTCTCAATGTTGCCTTATGGGCCTCCCATAGGGTGGACTGTGATGTCACACTGCCTGTGTTCAACTGGAAGTATTCCCTGATCTTATCCCTTATTTTTTGTTCAAACGCGGGGATTTTTGTTAATAACTAATTGAGTTTCCAGTTCGCTCCTGGTCTGTTCAGCCTAAAATCACTGCACCGCAGCTCAATCGGTGCGTGATCCGACCATGAAATATCATGGATTCCCGTGTGGGAGATCTGTGAAACCATTCTATTAGAGACAAAAAGGTAGTCTATCCTGCTGTACCTGTTGTGTGGATGTGAGTAAAAGGTGTACCCTCTCTCCCCTTGGTGTTGTTCACGACATACGTCTACTTGATGTTGGCTTTCAACCCCCTGCACCATGTTAATCGGGTTTTCGGTCGGAGATTCACCCCTTGTGTACACCTGTCGAACGTCGGGTCTAATGTCTGGTTGAAGTCTCCCCCCCCCCCACGATCACACAGCCCTGAGCTAGTTTGTCTAGCGTAGAGAAGAAGTTGGCCAAAAATAATTCCGCTTGCTCACTTGGAGCATAAACATTTGCAAATGTGATGCTTTGGCCTCTGATGTCCCCTACCACAATCAGGAAACGACCATTTGTATCTTTCTTTGTTAAGGTAATATTCAACGGTACCCGATTGTGGACAAGGATTGCTACTCCTCTTTTTTTTTGTTTTGCTGAAGCTGAGGACCAAGTTCTATATCTGCCGTCTATGTATTTTGGGGAACTCAATTTGGAAAAGTGTGTCTCTTGTATGAGAATAATGTCTGGATCATATCTCTTGTAGTCGTCAAGGCCATTCACTGCTTCTGGGGACTATTGAAACCTTTTACATTATGGGATAAAATTACAAAGTCCTTACCCATTTGTAGAGATTAAGGATTGTGCTTTTGTGTGGGCTACCTGTTCTTGTAGTACGACCTTGTAAGAGGACCCCATCTTCGAGTCGGACCACCTCCGAACCGTGCTCTCTTGCTGCCAGAGTAGGAAACATTGGGACACAGGAGGAAAACATTGAGACATACATGAAACAACAGATTAATATAGATAATGAACAACCTGTGGTAGTCCCAAGGTTAACCCTGGCTACCACATTATTTGCCCCTCCTGGACATCCAGCTTGTTCTCAGTCCTGGATGCTCTTCCTCCAGCTGCTGACCGTAATGTCCGCTGGTCCAGTGAGGACTTGCATGAGCCACCACGGCATGAGCCTACTGGTGCTCATGTGGAGACCCATACCGATAGTGGCAATGGACCCCAACCCCCTCCCCCACCTCTTACTGACAGACTTGCATCAACTATCCACGTTTGTACCACCGACCCCTTCCCTGAAGAAGTAGTTAATTCTACGAAACGCGTTGGATGTTATTTTCTATTGCCTTATATCTGCTTATATTTGTTATTGCCTATTTATTGGCCTTGCCCTGATATTATCAATCCTGTGTGCTGTTTTGGGCCTTTTTGAGAGACTCTGTGAGACTGTATCACCTCCCTGCCGATTCCATCACTGCTGTGGAGACAGTGATGTCATCACACAGCGTCCCACGATGGAGCGGCATCGTGGCACGCCGAGTGTGCCCCTGCAAGCTGCGGTTTAACCTCCATGCAGAGGATCCACTTGCTGAGTTACAGGAGCTGTTCCAGACGGCTTGGAAGCCGGAGTGGTCTCACTGAGCACTAATACCTTCAGCTGAACCTGGCTGCTTGAAGGGAAACCCCCTTGGGAGCGAAAGACTGATGCCCTGCCCCAGAACCAACGGAGTGGCACTAGCTGAGAGAAGCAAGCACCGGACTCTCCTGACAGCAGCTGCCGAGTGGTAAACAGTGTGAAACACACTAAATGCACTTTACCAACCTTTATTATGTACGCAGATATATTACCCCTTTAATTTAAATTATATTGTTGAACTTGCTTCACCATTTGGCGTTGTGCGCTGTTTTCTTTTGTTTCCATCAACTATCCACGTTTGTACCACCGACCCCTCCACCTCCCCATCCCTTTTGAGGGGTCTTCGTTGTAACCTAGAAAACTATACTCAACTCAACTCCAGAATATAAAACCTAAAACCTAAAACTCTCTCTCATTGCTCTACTCTAACGCCTCTTCTCTACCTAAGTGTTTCAAAAACTGCCATGCTATCCTGTCTTAGCCCTTTCCCTCCCCTCTATGTTCCCACCCACTCTCTAACGCCTCTCCTTTGTTCCTCGGGAGAACTCCTCATCATCATTTACTGTTGTCCCTCCTCTATGTACCCCCTAACCTTTCCTCCTCCCCTCCCCGTATCTCCCGCTCCATCTTTCGCCTCTGCAGGTTCGATATGATTTTTGCTGGTAAGCTTAGGCTCTTCTGCCGCTGCTGGGGCTTCTTACTGCTCGCCCTGCTGTCCTGGGTGTGCTCTCGTGAGACCCCGGCCGTTGCGGCGCCTCCAAGAGTGTCACCGGCAGCCACCGCCGTGCCCCCTCCAAGATGGCTGCCTGGTCACTTCCTGTGACGCACATCCGAATGACGCCATTCCTCTGATGACTGCCCATGAAGACGGCTGCTTTTCCCGCCTCTCTTTCCCGCCAAAGGAACCTCGTTGCCTTGTAGCTCCCACAATGGCGCCCATGTCCTCCACTGACGCCATC
The DNA here is from genome assembly GCF_040206685.1 of Ascaphus truei. Classification (NCBI taxonomy): domain Eukaryota; kingdom Metazoa; phylum Chordata; class Amphibia; order Anura; family Ascaphidae; genus Ascaphus; species Ascaphus truei. Next base: position 358,329,780 of record NC_134486.1, read on the forward strand.
TTGATTTTCTGCATTTCACCGCCATCTGCCTCCCTCTCCGCCGAAGTTTCTGGCCATCTCCACTATTCATTCTTTATTTTTATTTTAGTTTGCGTCAGCATGTTTGTCCCCCCTTACTATGAGTTCCTCCTCTTCTACGGGGCCCATCCCCCTTTCATGAGCAACTTTTAGTGAGAGAGATATCTGGCACATAGGTAGTCCAACAAAAATCTTTAATGCACCGGAACATCGGTTAACTGAGAATTGTCCACAACTTCTGGACGGTCCCTGTGTTTTTTATTCATCCTCTGTGGCCTCCACTGCGTGGTTCTGCTTTGGCTTCCCTACTTTCTGCTACTCCTGCTCTGGTGGTTGAGCCCTGGGTGGACTTGCGCTCGATCCTTCTTTCAGACCCAGATTGCGAAGGAAATCCTCACCCTCATCGATCTCTTTAATGGATAAGGCCCTCCCGTTCTTAATCACCAGGAGGCCAAATGGGAAGGTCCATCTATATCACACAGCATTCTCTCTCAGGATCTTTGTTACTGGCTGCAGTCTCCTTCTTCTGGCCAAGGTGACCGGTGACAGGTCCTGGAAGATCTGCAAGGAGGCCTCCTCGAACCTGCATGTCCCCTCCGTCTTGGACCTCTGGAACACCGCGTCTCTGGTGCGAAAGTAGTGTAGCCTTGCTATCACATCCCGCGGTTGTTCCGTGGCCAGCGGTCTGCTCCTCAGAGCTCGGTGACAGCGATCCATCAAAAGCTCACCCTCCTGTAGATCCGGTAAAATCGTCGCCCTCCACCGAGAATCAAAGCCCTCCACATCAGTGACCGCTTCGGGAACGCCGCGGATTCTGATATTGTTCCGGCGTTCCCTGTTTTCCGCGTCTTCTTGTCAGTCTGCCATTTCAGTGACTTGTGCTTGAAGATGTGAGCATTTCTTGTCTGTCTTCTTGGTCGATTTGGATGCAGCCGCCATTTTCTCCTCCGGAGCCCCGGTCCGCTCACCCACATTTTTAACCTCCTTTCGGAGCTCCTGGATCTCAGCCTGGAGGATTGTTTTCAGGTCCCGGTACAGTCTGTCAAAATCACAGCGACGGACTCGTAGCTGCTCTTGTCCCTCAGTTTTGTCTTCGTCTCGGTCTGAGTCTGATCCGTCATTCGAATTCGGCACCATTTCTGAGCTGGCTGCCCAGGAGCTGGCTCTACTCAGATTTTCCTGAGATCTCCCATATTTTTTTTCCTTGCGGATTGCGGGGCCATCACTGCGTATTTACTGATCGGTCTGATGAATTTCTAGGTTTTGTGTAGATTAAGATTGTGGATATTGTGTTGCTTAGTTCACAGTGGGGGACGGAGCTCATGGTTTATGCTGCCATCCACCTCATCGTCGCGCATGTGCCCCATGGATTTACACTTTATAAATGAAGACTTATAAGGGTCAAAAGGAGGGTCTGCATTTTAATTATTTTCTTTAAATAATTTAAATTAACATGTAGCTCTGATGCATTAAAAAAAACTGGTCCAGAACTCGAGAATGGCAGTTTTGAGAGGAGCCAAAAGTTAACCAGCCTTTCAGGAAGCATGAAGCCTCACAGTGCTGCAGCAACATCTGTTGAAACAATTCAGCTTTGCTCACACTGTGATCAGCTACAGCCCAATGTTTCACAAAGCTGGAAGCACCAAGGTGCTGCATTAATATCTTCTGCGGTTGTAATAATTCAACTTTGCTTCATACTACTTTCAGCTACAGTAATGTACATCCAGAAATTCAACAAAGATGAAGGCAAGGCCTTGTTCAATCGTATCTGAGTTTTAGTGAGTATGTAATAACTTGGGGCACAATAGCCAGTATACTGTAGATTTATCTAATTCGTTGTACTTTTTATAGAGGAAAATGAGAAAGAGGTGCAGAGCACAACTATGGGTGAAAAAAAAGTAGATCAGGAGGTGACTCCAATAAAAAAATGTTTTTTATTAAATCACATGGATGAAGAGGTAAAAATACAACTACGCGTTTCACGCAACTGCTCTTTATCAAGGTGTAACACGTAAGTAAACATATGTACCCTCCATAGTGGTAACGTAATTAGCCAGTGACTCACAGAGAGCACGTTTGATGATGCTACGCTCTGGACGTTAACCCCCATTGGATCCAGTACCATCAGAGCAAAAACAAATTAAAGTTTATTGAAAAAAATTGATAAAAATTAACTAAAAAATGATTAACCCTATATCTCAGCGCAAAAAAATATATATAAGTGTGTAAATACAATTAGTGAATAATAAGCTTACTGCTAAGTGAAAGCTGTCAAAGGGTCTCTGCCTAACAAATTCCTCACAAACTCATTTCAGACAATAATACAAAAATGTAATGACCCGGCACTCCAGGCTACAACAATACCTCAGTCCAATGATTAGTCCAAATGGATATGTAAAGTTCTTTTCAATATTCCAGCTGATGGAGAGATGATGATCCAATTCCTGGCTGCTAGTTCCGGACTCCTCCTAGTGAATAATAGACAAAAAGGAAAAGACCATTGCGCAGCCACAAGAACCAATAAATGACTCCACGACAGATTAAAGTAATGAACTTACAGACTTTCTGTGTTGTTGTTCCTTTGAGACAATCTGTGCTTTAAACCTCTTCTCTTTCAGATATCACGAATCCCACGTGTTGTATGTCATTCATCCAGGTTTTCTATCTGTTCACAGCATTACCACTCAGACATAGTTCCCACGTGTTCCCCGAAAGGAGATAACAAAGAAGATGATGGTGCAGATTGATAAAAAATTATTACAATGAAAAATAAAAACAGCCAAAGGCTTACTCACATCATGCAACAATTGTTTTCATTTTGTAATTTTCTATTTGGAAAGGCAGGAAATGTCACTTTTATGAACTTGGTGCATTGCCACTTAATCCCAGGGATGATTCCCTAATGGTTTACATTATGTAAGTAGTATGTGTGCAATTTTATTCAGTTTATCTGCTTTTTAATCAATTAGCTTGTAATTAGTATGCATCACCCTCCAGGGTATATATATATCAGTAGGTAGCAACTCCCCCCTCATCCACTGATGAAGTGACCACATTGTGTCACGAAACGCGTCTGGAGAGGGAGGAGCTAGAACTGACACGGTCATCAGGAGCAGAGAGATCAGGAGAGACGCCATAGTGTGACGTCACTGAGCTGCGCGCGGGCTGACGACAGTTACTCAGAGAGGAGAGCAGAGCACAGTGTGTAGTGCGGGCCACCTCAAGCTGAGATAGCAATAGCAAATAGAGGGGGCGGATCTCGCAGAGCAACTGCATAGAGATAGACGCCACTTCAGGGTTTGCAAATAACAAAAGTGCCATCATCCCAGAAGCCTGCTATACCTGATTGTATCAATCTGCGGACGGCACGTTGTCAGCTGTTTTAACACAGCCTGGTTTATGTGAGAAAGCCTTTGGCTGTTTTTATTTTTCATTGTAATAAATTTTTATCAATCTGCACCATCATCTTCTATGTTATCTCCTTTCTGGGAACACATGGGAACCATGTCTGAGTGGTAATGCTGTGAACAGATAGAAAACCTGGATGAATGACATACAACACGTGGGATTCGTGATATCTGAAAGAGAAGAGGTTTAAAGCACAGATTGGGAAGTGTGTTGCTCCACGCTAATGGTGGCACTGTATGGGATCCCTCTTGCAGCCTTTAGTCTGGGGGGGTTCCACATATCCCCTATAAGAGTGAGCTCCCACAAGGGGGGCTCACAGACAAGAAAAACAAATGACAGACAGGCGCACTAAGGGGTATGAACACTTTATTAATAAAACAGGACAGTGGGCACAAGCATCCACTGAGGGGTTAAAACAAATATGTCAACAAAGATCATTAAAATTACTGGTTATACACTAATATAATTGGTGATAGCACCGGGTCTACACAGGATCTCGCTAGTACTACAGAAAGGGTCCGGACCAGACTGATTACTTACCCTGCTAGATGCGTGAGGACACGCTTCCACCGGCTGCAAAAACTCCACGAGGACTGCCGCCAGGTGACCTCTACGCGTTTCGCGCGTAGTGCTTCGTCAGGAGGTCACGTGATACTGCTGTCCCCGGAGTTTATATGCAGAGCAGCAGCCAATGGATCTAACGTCATTAGGAAGAGTGAAGGCACATGTAAATACAACAGAGTAAAAATGGAGTCCCATACAGCATGTTTAAGTAATTAAGTAATTAGTTAATTAAATAAATAAATAAAACCCCATTCTGGGATGGAGTGATGATATATAGGTCCCAGATTTAACTTTGACCTATTACCCGATAAAATAAGTCACTTCTAACCATATGGTAATATATGGTTAGAAGTGACTTATTTTATCGGGTATTAAATCTGGGACAATTTTTATTGTAATTATATTACGAATCTACTGAGTGGAGCCTGATCTTACACTACGACTGATTGGACTATATCTTGGACTCAGTGGACATTTCTATTACTGTTTTGGGCGCTGGCCTGTATTTGTTTTTGTTTTCCAATACTATTGTGTATAGTATTATCACCTTGGCAGCATCAAATTATACATTTTCTGGTTATATTGTTTTGATTGTGCACTTAGTTATTTTATTATATATATATGTATATATATTGTGACAAACGGCTTACTCCGGGGCTCCGCCGTCTGTCCGGGACTGTTAGAACACGGTCTTTTAGGGTAGGTTAAATGATGAGACGTCACGTACTGTTCCTTTAAACAGGCTATACCTGGTTTATTCAGTCCCAGGCACTGGGACTGCTACAGTGTAAACAGAAAACAAAGCCAAACAAAAAGCTGCTCGTCTGAGCGATAACTTAAAACTTAGATGTCCCTGACTCAGAGTTGGAAGTGGCTTGTCCACTTCCACCAACAAAATAAGTACCTTTGCAGTCTTTAGACAAACTAACAGAATGAATGAAGCGATTTGGGAAAGAGGCTTTCTCACCCCTCTGCAGTTCAGCAGCCTCCCAGGCTCTTGGGCGGGGCCCAGAGGAAACAGGAAACAGGTCTTATATACCTGAACTCTAATCAGCATGACAGGTGACAGAAAACAGGCAGCAGACAAACTGTGGAATGGAGTGCCTGTACTACGAGGCTGCCCTGTTCAGCTTAGACAGGACAGAAACTGTTCAGTATCCTGGGAGCCCTGTATATGGAGTTTATTACCAACCCCTGGTTTCTGTCACATATCCTCCCCCCCAGCTCAGACCTCGAGGGGTGAGCGACCATGGATATTAGGGAGTGCATCCTTGACAACCCGTCGGCATTGCCATGTTTGTGCCCCGACCTGTGTTCCACAGAAAATTTAAAGGGCTGTAGGCTTAGGAACCACCTGGTCACCCTAGCGTTCTTCTCCCTATTTTGACACATCCAGGTAAGGGGTGCATGATCTGTGACCAATCGGAACTTTCTCCCCAACAGATAATACTTGAGTGTCTCTACAGCCCACTTTATTGCGAGACACTCTTTCTCGACTATGGAGTAATTTTTCTCCTGGGGATTTAGTTTCCTACTTAAATAAAGGATGGGGTGCTCCTCCCCTTGAGACTCCTGGGAGAGTACCGCCCCCAGCCCTACCTCAGATGCGTCGGTTTGGACTACGAACTCTTTGGAGAAGTCAGGTGTGACCAACACTGGTTGGGCACAGAGAGCTTCTTTCAGGCTTCTAAAGGCCTGTTCGGCTTCGGGGGACCACTTTACCATTAGCGGTCCTCTTGCTTTTGTGAGGTCGGTTAGTGGGGTTGCCTTAGTTGCAAAATTGGGAATAAACCTCCTATAGTAGCCAATTAACCCCAAAAAGGTCCTTACTTGTTTTTTTGTGACTGGCCTTGGCCAATTTTGTATCGCCTCTACTTTGAGTGTTTGTGGTTTGAGTAACCCTCTACCAATAGAATACCCCAGATACTTGGCCTCCTCCAGACCAATAGTGCATTTAGCGGGGTTAGCAGTTAGTCCAGCAGACCGAACTGCGTCGAGCACAGCTTGGACCTTTGGAAGGTGGGACTGCCAATCTTCACTATGGATTACCACATCATCCAGGTAGGCGGCAGCATACCGAACATGTGGTTTTAAAATTTTATCCATCATTCTTTGGAATGTGGCGGGAGCTCCATGTAAGCCAAAAGGCAGCACCTTATATTGAAAGAGGCCATCTGGGGTTGAGAAGGCTGTTTTTTCTTTTGCCCTTTCTGTGAGGGGAACCTGCCAGTACCCTTTTGTTAGGTCTAGGGTTGTGAGATATCGGGCTTTGCCCAGTCTCTCTACAAGTTCATCCACCCTGGGCATAGGATAAGTATCAAATTTTGACACCGCATTTAGTTTCCGGTAGTCATTACAAAACCTTGTTGTACCGTCTGGCTTTGGGACTAAAACTATAGGGCTGTTCCACCCACTTTGGGATTCCTCAATTACGCCTAGTTTTAGCATTTTTTTAACCTCTAAACTTATAGCCTCTCTCTTGGCCTCTGGGATTCGGTACGGTTTAAGGTTAACTCGGACCCCCGGTTCAGAGACTATGTCATGTTTAATTACGTTAGTTTTACCTGGCTGTGTAGAGAAGATTTCTTTGTTCCTTCTCACTAAACTCTGGACCTCTCGTTTCTGATGCACGGACAGTGTTTCAGCTATGCTAACCTCTGGGTCAGTTTCTTGATTCTCTGACGGACCTGGGGGTACTAGGGTTAACAAGACCTCTTTATCTTTCCAGGGCTTGAGTAGGTTTATATGGTAAATTTGCTCAGGTTTCCTCCTACCTGGCTGCCTTACCCTATAATTTACTTCTCCCACTCTTTCCAAGACCTCATATGGCCCATGCCATTTAGCAAGGAATTTACTCTCCACGGTGGGAACCAGAACTAGTACCCTATCACCTGGAAAAAAAATTCTGACCCTAGCACCCTTATTATACGTATTCCTTTGTGCTTCTTGAGCTTTCTCCATGTGTTCCCTCACTATGGGTAGGACTGCAGCAATGCGGTCCTGCATCTGGGCAACATGCTCTATTACACTTCTGTAAGGGGTAACCTCGTGTTCCCAAGTTTCTTTGGCTATATCCAGTAAGCCCCTTGGATGTCGGCCATACAATAGTTCAAACGGGGAGAAGCCTGTGGATGACTGGGGAACTTCCCTAATGGCAAATAACAGGTATGGTAACAAACAGTCCCAGTTTTTCCCATCCTTATCGACCGCCCGGCGTAACATGCTCTTTAAGGTTTTATTGAACCTTTCCACTAAACCATCTGTTTGTGGATGATAGACTGAGGTTCTGAGATGCTTGATTTTTAGGAGTTTACATAGCTCTTTTGTTACTTGGGACATAAATGGTGTTCCCTGGTCAGATAAGATCTCTTTAGGAATTCCGACCCGGGAAAACAGAAGTACTAACTCTTTTGCTATGTTTTTAGCAGAGGTGCTACGTAGGGGAACTGCCTCCGGATATCGGGTAGCATAATCTAATATTACCAATATATGCTGATGTCCCCTAGCAGACTTTATTAGGGGTCCTACTAGATCCATAGCAATCCGGTCAAATGGTACCTCTATTATGGGAAGGGGTACCAATGGGCTGCGGTATGCTTTGAACGGGGCGGTGATCTGACATTCTGGGCATGAGGAACAATAGTTTGTAATTTCTGCCAGAACCCCAGGCCAATAAAAGCTTCGGAGAACCTTTTCTTTTGTCTTTTCCACCCCTAGGTGTCCCCCCAATGGATGACTATGTGCGAGGTGTAATACTACGTTACGGAATGTCCGTGGTACCAACAATTGTTTAGTTGTAACTGATTTTCTTTTATCAACCCGATATACTAGGTCGTTCTCTACCTCGAAGTAGGGGTTGGCAAGTGACCTATCTGGTTGGCCATGAGTACTATTCTGGTCCCGTATATTTCCCCTTGCTACCGCTAATGTGGGGTCCTCCCACTGGGCCTTCTTAAAACTCCCAGGACTGACCTCTAGGTCAGCGAGGGTCTTATCCTGTACTGGGGTGGTAAGTGCCTGATCAACATCTTGATTTGGGGTATTCCCTACCAAAGTAGTGATGGGGAAGGGAATTTCACAGCACTCCTCCTTTTCCCCCTTCTTATTTGGGCCCTCGTCAACATCCATTTCTGAAAAAGGGAAAGGATTTGTTTCTTCTAACACTTTGTTATGGTCCGCTATTGAACTCTGGGCGCTATTCTGAGCTGGGGACCACATTTTTAGAAAATGGGGAAAGTCGGTCCCTATTAACACATCATGTGCCAGTTTGGGTACAACACCCACCTTGAAATCTAAAGAACCAAATTCTGTTTCAAAAAAAACATCAACAGTGGAATATTCATGATTATCCCCATGTATACAACAAATTGCCACTCTTTGTGAACTGTTTACCTGTTTCTTCTTAATGGGCAATAGGTATTCGGACACTAGTGTGACCATGCTCCCAGAGTCAAGAAGTGCCCGAACCCTCTTACCATTAACCTTTACAAATGCCCACAGATGGTTATTCAAGGGGTCCTCTGGGCTAGGGCCCATACATTGGGACAACAGCGAATAAGGTTCCACGCTGTTGCATTGCATGGGCTCATCATTTAGTGGGCAGATTTTTGCTGTGTGGCCCCTCTCATGACAATTTACACATTTAGGTACATAGTCTGTGTCCCACTTAGAGCCTTTTCCCGGCTCCCCATGTTGGCTATTGCCCTTAGTGTGCGAACCACTGTTGCTGGAGCGGCATGAAGGTGGTCACCGCTCTTCAGCGCCCATTAACCCCGGTACCCTTTTACCGTCTCTGGAAGAGTCCTGGAACCTCGGGTAGTGGGGTTGCTCCACGACTGTGGGTTGCGGGTGCTCTTCTGCTGGACTGTACCTTTCTACAAGGGCCACAAGCTCATCCGCATTGTGGGGGTCACTCCGACTGACCCAACGACGTAAGGCAGAGGGAAGTTTCCTCAAGAACTGGTCCATGACCAACCGTTCCACGATGTGGCTTGCTGAGTTGATCTCGGGTTGTAGCCACTTCCGGGCGAGGTGGATGAGGTCATACATCTGGCTTCGGGTGGCTTTATCCATCGTGAAGGACCATGCGTGAAACCTTTGGGCACGAACAGCCGTGGTTACGCCAAGGCGGGCGAGGATCTCGAACTTCAACTTTGCATAGACGTTAGCTTCGGCTGGCTCTAGATCAAAGTAAGCCTTCTGGGGTTCGCCGCTTAGGAAGGGTGCGATTAGACCAGCCCACTCAGCTTCTGGCCATCCCTCTCTCTGTGCCGTGCGTTCAAACGTGAGAAGATAGGCTTCCACATCATCCAAGGGTCCCATCTTCTGAAGGTAGTGGCTTGCCCTGGTCATTTTCGGAACTGGGGCTGCCGCTGCCAGTGGAAGGTTACGGATAGTCCCCCTCAGGATCTCGAGTTCCTGCTGTAAGCCCTGAGCGAACCGCTGTTGCTCCTCTCTCAGCAAGCGGTTTGTCTCTTGCTGGTGTGCATTCGCGTTTTGCAGGGCTTCATTCGTCTGTTGCTGGTTTGCATTCGTCTGTTGCTGGTTTGCATTCGCCTGTTGCTGGTTGGCATTAATCTCTTGCTGGGCTATTAGCAGCTGTTGCTGGGCTGCATTCGTCTGCTGCTGGTTTGCATTAGTTTCTTGCTGGGCTATTAATAGCTGTTGCTGGGTTTCATTCGCGTCTTTCTGGGCAGCGACATTGCGTACCAGCGCACCCACCACGTCTTCCATCTTGTTTGCAGAGGATGAAAAAAACTTTTTTTTTTTTTTTTTTCTTCAAAGTTCTTCAACCCGCAGACCCCCTAGTGCTCTGCCCGCATTCTCCACCATATGTGACAAACGGCTTACTCCGGGGCTCCGCCGTCTGTCCGGGACTGTTAGAACACGGTCTTTTAGGGTAGGTTAAATGATGAGACGTCACGTCCTGTTCCTTTAAACAGGCTATACCTGGTTTATTCAGTCCCAGGCACTGGGACTGCTACAGTGTAAACAGAAAACAAAGCCAAACAAAAAGCTGCTCGTCTGAGCGATAACTTAAAACTTAGATGTCCCTGACTCAGAGTTGGAAGTGGCTTGTCCACTTCCACCAACAAAATAAGTACCTTTGCAGTCTTTAGACAAACTAACAGAATGAATGAAGCGATTTGGGAAAGAGGCTTTCTCACCCCTCTGCAGTTCAGCAGCCTCCCAGGCTCTTGGGCGGGGCCCAGAGGAAACAGGAAACAGGTCTTATATACCTGAACTCTAATCAGCATGACAGGTGACAGAAAACAGGCAGCAGACAAACTGTGGAATGGAGTGCCTGTACTACGAGGCTGCCCTGTTCAGCTTAGACAGGACAGAAACTGTTCAGTATCCTGGGAGCCCTGTATATGGAGTTTATTACCAACCCCTGGTTTCTGTCACAATATATATATATATATATTTATATATATATATATATATATATACACGTGTGTTTAGATATACTCCTCATGTATCCTCCGCACATTTTGGTTTGACCCTCTGCCTATTCAACTGTAAGGATTCTGCACGATCCATGCCGGGTTTTCACTGAGGTCCGAGTTTTCTTTCTCTCCTACCCTTTCTACTCTCTGTGGCAATTTTGAGTACTGGCAGCCTGCTTTATAAGGTTACCATAGGGAGTCGCCGAGCAAAGTTCTATGTATTTACAGCTCCTGTCGGTTTTTGCAGTTACGTCTTACCCACTTGCCATTTTTAATTCCTGTTGCTGACCGTGACCCGACCTCGCTGCCTTCCGCCTGCCCTGAACTTCACTTGCCTCCTCGACTTTGCATCTCTGCCGCCAGCCCTGACCCTGCTTCCATACCGACTACGGATATTCTTACAGGACTCTGTCCCTGTGTTGTGATCATTTTTTTATTTATTTATAAAATGTTTTACCAGGAAGTAATAAATTGAGAGTTTCCTCTCGTTTTCAAGTATGTCCTGGGCATAGAGTTAAGATGACAAATAATACGTGGTTACAAATACAGTTACATAAGTGAACCGGGTATACATTAAATACAAGACATTGCATGCACAGTTAAAGATAATATATATTATAGGTGTATGGAACAGTTACAAACCAGATTAAAATGTGAGACAACATTAGTTTTGAAAGAACATATACTGGTGGTGGCTGTGAGAGTCTCCGGTAGATTGTTCCAGTTTTGGGGTGCACGGTAATAGAAGGAGGAGCGGTCGGCTCTTTGCTGAGCCTTGGGACCATGAACAGTCTTTTAGAGTCAGATCTCAGATGATAAGTGCTGCATGTGGTAGGGGTGAGGAGCTTGTTCAGATAGATGGGTAGCTTGCCCAGAAAGTATTTGAAGGCAAGACAGGAATTATGCACTTTGCACCTAGACTCGAGTGATGACCCGTCTAGTTCTTTGAGCATTTTTCAGTGATGTGTGTTGTAGTTGCATTGGAGAACTAAATGGCATATTGAATTGTAGAGGGTGTCAATTTGCTAAGGTGGGTTTGAGGTGCCGAGCCGTATACTTTGTCCCCATAGTTGATAATTGGCATTAGCAACTGCTGTGCGATACGCTTTCTGACCAGCAGAGCTAGGGAGGATTTGTTCCTGTAAAGTACACCTAGTTTGGCATAGGTTTTGGATGTCAGGGTATCAATGTGCATCCCGAATGTTAAGTGGAGTCAAACCATATGCCCAAGTATTTAAAACTAGTAACAAGAGTTAGGGTGGTGTAGCATTGGTTCTGATATGGAGCTCAGACACTGGAAGCTTTAAAAATTTAGCCTTGGTCCCAAAAACCATTGTTACTGTCTTGTCAGTACAAAAAATATATCAATGGCGCTCTGCACTAATAAAATATAAACTTATAATATATAGTAATGGAAATATACAACCAGTGGCGTGGATGTTTCTCCTGGGAATAGATGTTCCACATGTGATGGGAAAACATGTAAGGGAAAAAAAAATTCACAACATAGTGTAATACTGTTAGGCATACATACAAACATATAACATATGACGGACGCTGAGAACAACAGGTGACCAATTACAAACACATTTAATAAAGCATATCATTAAAAATACATAAAATACATAAAATAGAAACTGTTAGGACACTCCAACTCAGGTGGGGGTACCTGCTTACCAAAAGTAAGAAGGTATCAGGCAGTGGATATATAAGAGTATCCCCTCTATGGATGGCTGCTGCTGCACCGGACTGCTGGGCTCACACGTGTGTTGTTTACCGTGGACGGTTTTTCCCTGGCTTTTTTCTGAAATGCGACGTGTGCTATTGTAGGTTGCAAAAATGTATCAATTTAGGCTTTTCATATTAAAGAAAGACAAAGACCAGTTTCGGTTACAGTATTCTCCAGAGACCCGCCGCCCGCCATGAGTGTTCAAGTGCAGCCCGTTTTCCAAAAACCCGACAGAAGTTACACATATTTGATATGGGCCGCGATTAATGCAACAGATGATAAGATGGCAACAGTTGCTCAAATTTATCAGTATTTTATCGAAAACTATGACTTTTACAAATTTTCGCCAGCTCCTCATACGTGGAAGCATGCAATAAGGAAAAGGTTATGTAGCGATCCCTGTTTTTATCGTATTGAGCCACAATTTGTTGGAGGGTATTGGTGTGTATCACCGGCTTTTTCCTGTATCTATGATCATGCAGATGGTAAAGGTGAAGGGTCGTGTTAAAACCAACTAAGAAACGACAGTCGCTGCCAAGCAATGCACCAGCACCGGCTTCCAATAACGGTCCCACCGTCAGTGACAACCCTTAGCCTGAGCCGGATTTCGCGTGCAGTTTCGATCAAGCTTGCATGTACCTAAGCAATTTCCATCCTTATCAGCTGACTACAGGTGGACTAGTCCCGCTGCAAACTATCGACGTGGATGATCAAGAACGCTGGACTGGCAGTGGACCGGCGCCGGCGCCAGCTGAATGGGAAATTCAATTGTGAGTATTGTTGCCGTATTATTTTCAGTGCTTTTTTTATATTGACAATACAGTATCAATATCGGTGCGATTCAAAAGTCAAGCGATTCTCCTGTAAGCAATATTATTGGCTGAGTGGCTTCTACAGTACTGTAGATACTGACCAATTGGTGGAATCCTAGACGCATGCGCATTGGAACCTTCTTGAAACGCATACAGTATGTGTGTCATTACATCGATGGTAGGCGCATGCGCATGTGAACAGGAGACACCCCCCGAGAAAATTAGTGGTGGGACTGGCTGGGAACTTCTTTAGGGGGCTGACCATTACAGTAAAACTTTTCTTTTTGTTTTTCCTCAGAAAAGAAAACGGCTAATGGAGGGATTTCGATGGATAATATCGCTTTGTGTAACAATGCCTGCACATTGCTGAATCGGATTTAAAAACCCACCTACCGGAGTCTACAGTTTAGTGGCTGATGTACACTATGCTGATGTTTTCCAGCCGTACAGTATACAATACTTTTTTATAAACAGTATACAGTACTGTGTAATAAACCCCCCCAAAATAAAAACTATGCATGTATTCTACATGTATTACAGTACTGTACATACAGTATGTGTCTTCTATACAGTGCCAGTACATACAGTATAGTACAGTACTGTATGTGTCTTCTATTTTTTTTAATACTCTTGTACTGAGCATGCCTACAGTATACAGTACTATTTAAGGATTCAGACAAACCCTATTTACCACTACATCAATTGAGCTGCCTACTCTGGGAATTTTAACTTATCACTGTAAAAATGGTATTCACTCGCGTCATTGTTTCTACAAATGAATTATTCAAATTGTATTATTATTTTTCTTAACTTTATCGTACTCTCTCTGTCAAGTGTCATACTGAGGGGTTGATTGTTACCCAATCAGTGGGAATATTAGTATTCCTTGACTTTCTAGGTCATACTACATGATATACTATTCTCTGAGTGCTATAAGATGGGATCTAGAGTAAGCTGCTTGCTTTACACTTCTTGTTGTTTCTATATATGTATTATCCCAGTGCACCTTAGCTATTATATATACTGCTATATTTGGGCAGAGCGGTTGGTTATCAAATAGTGGATTCCCTGATAAGCTATCACAGAGATGCCAGCACCATCGGACAATTAAATATTACAAAAACGGTTATGGGTCACCAGATACCTGGCTCAATATATCTAAGAAAAAGCAGATTACAGCACTACTCTGCAAACTGGCAGTGGCATCAAGAACAACAGAAAGATTTACAGGACCTAAAGAGTGTAATTTATACAGCACTAGCTTTATATTTCTTTGATCTAAAAGAGCTTGTAGGAGTACATGCAGATGCTACCAAAGATGGATGTGGAAAATGTCTGCTGCAAAAGGATCAGCATCAAGAGCACTCACAATTTCTGAACAAAATTGCACAAAGTAAAAAGGATTTGAGGATTTGTGCTAAATAGCTTTTGCTTGCAAATAATTTCACTAGTATGTGTACGGTGTTCCTGCGACAGTTAAGTCGATTCCCAACCTCATGAAGCAGTTGTGTCCAAACCTATCGATTGAGCACCGCAAGATTACAGCGCACATTATTACAGCTTCAGATATTCAAATGAAGTAGCATATTGCACCTGCTGGCGTGCATCAGTGGGCGAAAAGGCATGTTATCCCCGCCTCCCTCCGGTGCATGGCTGATTCAAAACAATGGCCACTTTTACTGCTGGCCCATTGTTTATGTCTTGCTTTAAGAGCTGAGAGCGCCGTTTTAGCTAACTCGCATGGAAATGAAGCCTGAAAGTGATATTGCATATCTTCTTTTCTTAAGCGGGAGAATGTAGTACATGTTTATGTACCTTTAAGAGCTGTGTACTGAATGTTTTGCTGTTATGACTATCCCTTTTATTGCTTCTCCTGACACATAGTTTATATGCAGTCTTGAACTGAGATGCATCTTAAGATCTGCACACACTGAATATAGCAATTTGTGTTGTTATGGTTTCTGTTTAATAAAGAAAATTATAATTAACATATTTAGTTGATGTTGAAGTTTCCCACATCATAGAGCCTCAGAGATCAGAGTCACACTAAAAGAACAACAATAGTTATGACTTCCTCTGTAACATTCTAGAGTCCTACTGTTATTGTCATTTATTTGCTACTGTATATTATTTTTTAAATGTTACATTGAGTTATAATTATGGATCCTCTGGTCCCTATAGGACATAGTGATTCTTTGTTTTTACAATAAATGTGTACATTTTTCTATTACTGACCCCCAGTGCGCTGTTTGCATTTTCTTGTTTATTTTGAAACATGCAGGGAAAATTACAAAATAGCCACACTTTCCTAAAACTGAGTATTTTATTACTATGCAATCAAGAATATGTGCATGCAATAGCTTTTTGTATATATTAACTCTCTGAAAAATGTAAACATTTTCAAAAATATTAAAAAATCATGATGTTATGACTCATTTGATGTACAGTATTTATTAAACTAAATGTACAAACCATGTTAAAAAACATTATGTTTAAGATTTGACACAACTGTGATATGTAGCCTTAAATAAGCCTCTATTCAGGCACTTAAGGACATTCTGCACATATTATTTAATATAGTCACTTTGTTCTGTTAATATGGTTTATTATAAACACAGCTAAGTGAACTATCAATATTGAGAATACTTTACATCATCTCTAATCAGATGCCTGCAACAGAATCCACCCAGAGGCCAAAAGATTGCATTTTATGTCTTCTGTGCTAGATTATTGTCTTTACAGAAAGTACATCTGAAAATATGTGTTTCAGCTTAAATAATGGTCTACTACAGTATATGAAAAAAGGTGTCTTAAATAATACATTCTACAGATTACTTATACAAGCATTTGTTATATATTTGTTTGCTTTCGTTTAATTGAAATTCTGTTTCACGACATTGCTCTGCTCATGTTTGATAGGGTATATAAACCTTGCAGAAATATAAAAAGTACATTGGTTGTTAATGCTGACTAAGTGCAGTTTAGTAGGAAAATGTGGCCTTTGATGTCTGGAATCAATGGTTAGGTGTCTCCATCTGTCAAACTGTAATGCAGGTTTCCTAAGGTGAACTCAGGCAGGGAGGATAGAAACCGTCCATGGAACTGCAGGGATAAAATCTTGAAAATCAATGTCTGTGAGAAAAACAGAAATGTTTGACTTACTTTGACATATTTCTAGGGAAAAAGAGAAACATAATTAAGTTTCTATTGACAGGTAAAAGCAATGAAGTACATTTTGAAGTCAGTGAATCTTATGAGTTTATGATTTGTTGTGACGCCTGTAAGTATGCATTTAGAATACCTTACAAATGGGTACTTTTTATAATTGTACAGTATACTGTGTCTTGTCTTAACATTTGAATGGCCCAGTAACTAATTTACAATGGGTACTATAGTCTACATTACATTTTTGGAATATGTAAACAAAATAATTTAAATGTTTAACATATGGTGGGCATTTGTATTAATGTTTTAACTTGTATACATGCTTTGCTTAATTTAGGGTTAAATATATTAGAACATAACTAGTTAATTAATTAACTAGTTGAAGAGGACCATAATAGTGAGGTAGTAGTTCTTGGTGCTTTTTCTTGTAATCTGTTCTCTGCTCTTTATATGGGGTATATAATGGTCATTGTATTCGTAGACAAGACGAATATAAGACCTGCTTGCACTATTTGATAAAAAAAAGAACTAAACTTATTAACGCCTTAGTAGGAGTGACTCAATAGTAATTATAAGGGTTCCAGTCCAGGATTTGGCTGGAACCAGCCCTTACCTGGCGGCGCTTGACATTTTCATTACTGGCAGCCTGCTATAATGAAAAGGCTATATGTTCAAAGGCTTAAATAGCAGCCAGTGACTTCCAGACCCCGCCTGAGCAGTGTACATGTTTCCCTTTGTTCCTGGCTACCTTGGGTTCTAGTTGCTGAGCCTTCCTTGTTCGTGAGCCTTCCCTGTGTTCCAGGCCACATTGGGTTCTAGTTGATGATTCTACAAATCCGTCCACCGGTTGAGGAATCCGCTGAGTGTATTGGTAATAATAATAAAAATATCCACAAAACGTGAATCACCTATTTGAGATTGATCCGCTGAAATCCGTGGACCACAGGAACCGGCTGATTCGCTCCAGATCCAAATTCTCAAAAAAAAATATTCTCCCATCTCTAGGTACCAATCTGTTTTTTTTGTTTTCCTCAGGACCAGAAAAAATACAACATATGTATTTTATACTAAGATACTTTTGTATTATATCTTTTATATGGCACTCTTTACAGAACACTATGCACACATTGCAATATGTAACACATGTAAGAATAATACAAATATGGAACTATGCATCAGGTCTAAAAATAAACATTGGGAGAAAAGAGACCCTTTTCATAATATGATACCAATTTAAACAGTAACCTAAATTGATATATGTACAGAGGCAGAAGGATTACAGAGAAGTGCAACATTTTGAAGGCATGGGCTTGATGATAAGTGTGTATGAAGTGAGCCAAATAGGAATATTGGGCCAGATACATCAAACTCTGAAAAGTGGAGTTAATATCTTACCTGCTATTAAAAAAAAAAGTGGTAGCATTATTACCACAATTTTAAATATGTGTACATCAAAATTGCAGTAATAATTTAGCGAGTGCGATATTCAGAAAAAATTATGATGTTAGAAATAACAAGCTATGAATGATGGCGTTAATCACCACGCATCATGATCACAGCAATACTATTTCTATCATTGGCTTCTATAATAACTATGATATAAATAAAATTAACCCTTTTGATGCCTGTGGTTCTCAAGGCATGCAACATGCACCAAAGGGGTTAATACATACAAAACACTACCTAACCCCACTACACACCTTAGTGGGCAGTAATACTAACCGCTAAGGTAAGCAAGGGATTAACCTGTGCTGCCACCCCTCTGGGATGCCTAACCACCCTCCCTGGGGGAGCTATGTAAAAACGGATAAGTGAATCTCCAAAGCAGAGCTTCCAAAAGATCCCCGTTAAGCCATACGTAGATACAGGATAATAAATTCCAATAGTAGTAGAAAGGATATAGTCCGTTATTATGAGCAGTGTTCGACAAACCTATACATTTGCTCACCCCAAGCGAGTGGATTTAACCCCCGAGCGAGTAAATATTGGCCCAAGCAGCACACGTTTGATACTAGGTGGCGAGTAAATTTTTTTGTGTGGCGAGTAGATTTTTTGGTGATTTGTCAACCACTGATTATGAGTATACTCAATATGAATTGTACCGCCGAATCAGAATGATAAGCATGCTGAAGTTAACCACAGGAGAAGCCCCGCAGTCAAGCTGGACATCAAATTAGGTAAGATAAACATCAGCTGCTCTAAATCAAGGTAAGCAACAACAGGTAAAAAAGCCTTCATCAATAGAAGATCAACACAGAAGCTAAAAATTTACTCACTGGCCCATTTGCTTGTAGTAGCAAAAGGTATGATCACAGCAGCGTGCATCCCAAAAGGCGAATTCCATGAAAGTAGAGCAAAATGGCATGGAGCACAGCAATATGGAAAAAAGGAGAACTGGAAGCAGGATCAACAGTGAAAAAAATGAAAATTTATTAACACATGGTGCCTGTACAGAAACTGAAGAAAAAACTCTGACGTGTTTCCCACTGTCCCTGGTGATTTATCAAAGAGTATCATCCTCAGGTAGAATGCAGCCTTAAATAGGAGCTACTCTGGTGGAAGGGCTGCAATCAGTGTCCCACCGGGTAAACTGACCGCCGACACAATGAAAATGTGTCATGGATCAGACCACGCAAAAGATGGCCGCCCCTTCATCGAAGGATCCCAGATCAAGTGCAAAATATAAATCATAATTATATAAATAAATGTTTATTAATAAAACTGATGAACATACTAAATCTATATTAAAATTGAAAACGGAGAATGTTAACAGAAAAAGTATTATTGTTAACTAAAGTACTATCGCAGAAAATCTAATAAGTGGTCTCTTAAATTAATAATGTCATAACAAATCATTACTTACTATAAGCTTAGAATAATATCCACCTGATGTAAGGAATGACGAATTGTGTCAATGACACTTAAGCAACATTGCAGCCCTGGGAGAAAGATGGACAGTTTTATACTCTATCTTATAGCTTTAATAGAGCACAAAATGTAGCAGAAAAAGTATAAACTGCATAGCTCGCGATCTTGATGATATTATAGTTGGAAAAGCTGGGCAACAATCCCAAACTTGATAATGGAGGACGTGAGAACACTTGTGAATGATTTACATAGCTAGGTCTTATTTATGGGCTTGAAAAAGACATCTCAATAATAATCAAACCACCATTATAAAATAACTGAATCTGTATTCATTCATCATTGTTAATCTAAAATGAACAACAATAAAGAATATATAGAGTTGTAATACCACAAATAACTAATAGGATATTAAATCGAGCAAAGATAATTACAATATCCAAATTATAGAAATATAATTGGATTTATGTTACCCTTTAATGTATAAGAAAATATCAAGTCCATTATAAACTCTAGCATAATCCAATTGTACAAATGCAGAAGAAACATGTATACATACAGATGCAGCCACCAGTATTAGATCACTTGCCTTGGAAAATCTGGGGCAGTCTCACAGTAAATGCCTCAACATGCCTCATCGTTTCTGTGAGATTCCTAATGGCCATCGGATTAACACAGCAGAGGGTCCCTGCCGTCCCATTCAAACTGAATGGAGCTGCAGGGACCCCTGCTGTGTTAATTCGATGGGCCATTAGGAATCTCACAGAAATGTTGAGGCATGTTGAGTCATTTAATGTGAGATGCCTTAGTTTTTACCCAGGCAAGTTATCGGATAATAGTGACTGCCTCTGAATGGAAAGAAAAGAGCATAGGGAACAATCAGACCCCTTTTGATCACAAAAACAGTATAGCATCAATCAGAATTTATAGGAAATGCTTAATATCCCATTCTGTGTTGATTCCCATGTGGGGTAATGTATCCATTTTATGTATCCAATACAACTCCTGGCAGTTAAGGAGATTAAGCCTATCCCCTCCCCGCACTGGAATAGGTATAGTATATGCTCATACCTACAAATTTAAATTGTGAAATATCACCTAGATGGCAAATGTTAAAATGTTTGTGTATTGGAAGTAAAGCATATTTATTCTTGATGGCTCTGATGTGTTCCATCATCCCAACCTTAAGGGGTCTGGTGGTCCACCTAATTCCACCTTTTTTTTGATGGCTCTATCCAAATTTAGAACATTCCAGTGCTTATGGAAAATTGTACGTATTTGACTCGCCTGTCTACTATGTTGAGTAATAAACAAAGACACTTGCCTATTAAACTCACAATTGGATTGTCTCTGTTTTTTGTATTGTTTATTTGTTGTTAACAATTCTTGTCTACTAATAGTTTTAGCATATAGATATGCGTTATTGATATCAGTATTACAGTAACCTCTCAAGATAAATCTTTTGGGAAAATCTACTGATTGTGCTTCAAATGATTCATCATTCGAGCACAGTCTTCACAAACAAAAAAAATGCCCTTTAGGTACCTCTCTTTTTAAAGAGGGTGGATGGTTGCTATTGCCTTTAAGAAAAGTATTTCTAGCATTTGTCTTTCTAAAAATGTCTGTCTGTATATTTGTATTAATATCAACATAAAGAACTATGGGCCTCATGCACTAAGCGCCAAAAAAGTGCAATCGCCAAGTGTTCCCTATCGGCATGATTTTAGCGATTTGCCCTCGCAGTATTCAGTAAGGGCCGAATCCCTGCCGAATCCCTGGCGAATTACTGCTAAAGCAAAACGCCGATGAGCCGGTGATAAAAAAGCCTGGCTCCCGATAGCCTGGCGATAGGCCATTTCTGCCGATATGTGTTTGCAGCACAGAGAGAGATCAGCCACTCTCTCGGCGCAAACATCGGCACATTAAAAATCTTTCTAAACAACTTTAACTCATAGTGTACATGTGCAGGGGGTCTCCGGAGCTGAACGCATTGGATTCAGGTCCGGAGACCCCCTGCTTCCCGAGATACAGGCCCCTTTATGACTGGCCAGTATCCCTCTGCATTTAAAGGTCCCGATCACGTGACCGTGGAATGTAAACAAAGCAGAGGGATACCGACACCCCATAAAGGGGCCTGTATCTCGGGAAGCAGGGGGTCCCCGGACCTAAAACCAAAGCGGTTCAGCTCCGGAGACCCTCTGCACATCTACACTATGAGTAAAACACACATATAAATAAACAATCATTCCTTACCTTAGCGGCTATCCGCTATGGTAATTAAACAGCCTTAATGTATTTTTAATAATATTGTGCGTGAGCAGGGGGTCCCCTGAGCTGAACCGCATTGATTTGTGTCTCAGGGACCCCCTGTTTCCCGAGTTACAGGCCCCGGTAAGGGTCATCGGGTGCCAGTGTCGCCGCCATCTTTATAGAGCCCACGTCGCGTCTTGGACGCTATAAAGATGGCGGCGGCACTGGGGAACCAGGGGGTCTCTGAGGCAGAAATCAATGCGGTTCAGCTCAGGGGACCCCCTGCTCCCGCACACTATTAATAAAAATACATTAAAGCTGCTTCATTACCATAGCGGATAGCCGCTAAGGCAATGAAGGGGTTAAGGCATAATAGCATGTTTATTGGGGACAATTGCCCCCAATAAACTTTGCAATACACAACATACACCCCCTATGCCCCCAATAACCCCTATACCCACATTACATATATTACATTTTTGGGATGCACAGCAATGATACTAGAGGCCGTCGGGGGCCCTCGGGTGTTCCCTGCAGGCCTGCAGTACCAATTCTGTGCCCCCCCAAAAAATACAACAACACAAATACTTAACAATAAATACACCCCCCTAAAACATACAATAGAGTCATGGGCAAAATTACTTTTATCCACAAATGGATAATAGTGAATGTGCCCATTTTAAATACATAAAGAACAATAAATACATTAAATACATATTGCACTCACCCATGTCCGGCTGCTACGATGAAGGCCATCCTCATCTTCATCCTGCCCATGCCCCCTCCAATGCTGCAAAACAGAAACAAGAATAAAAACATCCAATGTAATGTCCCCTAACCCCTTAATCACCATAGCGGTTATTAACCGCTACAGTCATTAAGTGGTTAACCCACCCTCACCCACCACTCGGGAGGCCTACATACCCTCCCCCACTAACCCCCCACCCCGTGAGGCCTAACCACCCTCACCCACTACCTAGCCGGGAGGCCTACCCAATACCCCCTCCCCCCACCTCCAGTACCCACAATAAAAACAATACACTGCCCCACAATAAACATCATTCTATTTATTAAATACATAACCCACCCCCTGTGCCCCCCCATAAATACATGATTTATCCTTTTACATACAGGTTCATACCCCAGGCCCACGCGAGTCCCCGATGGGCCTGACGGGTCACCTCAAAGACCTACAGGTTACCAGCAACTTGTTTCATACAGGTTCTGGAGGCCTGTTGGTGGGTCCCGCCAGGCGCCATGGCCCACCAGGTGGTCTCCGCGGGTCACCGTGGGCCACAATTTGGTCCCCACGGTAGGCCCGCGGATGTCTGGGAGCCCCGGGTCAGACCCACAGGTGCCTGCGGGGCCTCGGGTTGTTCCCACTGTGGTCAGGGGACCCATGGGTGGGCACTACAGGTCCGTGGCACCCCCACAGATGTGGGGCCACCGGTTCTTCCCCACAGGTACCCCCTGTGGAACCACCAGCCGGATACCCGTGAGATACCCGAGGATACCGCAGGTGGTCTCCAGAGGTCTCACGCAAACCCTGAATGTAAAATAAATAAACCTGACCTATACATTCAATACATCAACCCCCCCGCCCAACACATACAGTACAATAATGTGCAAAATAACTATTATCCAGATAGGGATAATAGATTATTTGCCCATTATTAAACACATTAACTAGCATATTACAATAAATAAAGTACTACTGACCTCATCAATAAAAAGCCCCCGTCGCCAGCAAAATCCTTGTCCTCCGTTGCCCACAAAATACATAGCCAATACATAGGCAATACATTGCAATTACATTCAGATATCAATTAACCCCCAATTTTGGTATATAATTTCTTGCCACTGTATGTATGTATGTATGTATGTAAAGATCGATATATACATACAGGGTAAGAAATTATGTTGTTTGAAAAGCTTGTTTTGCTTTGTTTAAAATGTTTTTGGCTATGCTGCTATGCATAAATGTATGTGTCATGTATTTTACAATTAGATAGATGTAATTTTTGGTCTTGTATGGTGTACTTTAGGTCAGGGTGAGGCTTGCTTTTGTATATTGTATTCTTTTTGGTACTTGTATTTTGTCTGAGGATAACTTGTTTTGTTTAACGATTGAAATAGTTAATTGTTTAATTGTTATGGATGGAATGTAAATTGTTTAGTGATTTAATTAATGAATGCTAATTGATTTATGGTTACTTGATTGGTTTAAATAGTATACTTGTTTGGATGTATTGGTATTTTGTTTGGAATATGTTATTGCTAACATTCATTTGCAGAGTGTACATGGTGCATAGATTGAATACATCATGTATACAAAGTAAATGCAATGTTTTGATTGGCATTTGAGGCTTTTGATTCGCATTTGAGGATTTTAATTGGAAGATGAGATTGGCTTTTTTAATGAAATAGGATTTCATTGTACTGTGTCTGTATGGAGAAGTGGTATTTGTAGTAAATCATGTTTTTGATAACCCTTCCACATTTATTTGAATATTGGTTCATCATGTGTGTATGTATGTATATATATGTATATATATATATATATATATATATATATATATATATATATATATATATATATATGTGTGTGTGTGTGTGTGTATATTGTGGCAGGATGGCCGTGGTAAGTGAGGAGACAACACGACTTTTCTGGTGAAATAGTGCTGGTGGATTTATTTGTCCAAAAAGGGTAACTAAAACAATGGGTACTCTGTCCCTTTAGATGAAATACGTAAACGAAAACCTAACCCCGGTTGGGACACTGACTAAACAAACGTGCAGGCTATGTACCTGGCTGGCTAGCTAACCTAGTCCAGCCCAACAATGTTCAACAATACCAGTTGGCTCCTTACCTGGGAGCTTTATTCCCCCCTTGGGACAGGATCAATCTGAGCAGCTTGTGTCTGTCTGTCAACACTCCTCTGTCTTCTCTCTGTGCCTCAGAGAGACTGCCGCCCCTGAGGCATTTCCTATTCCTGTTTTAAAGCAGGTGAACTAGCTTAATTTGAATCATTTGTGGACTGCTTAATAAGCTGGGTTAACCCCTCGTCTACTGGGAAGCATTTATACTGCCATCTCCTACTAACATATACCTCTAAGTGTTGACCTTGCCGATGCTTCTCCCCCACCAACCCGCCAACTTTAGTTGGCGGGACGGATTGGCGAAAAAAATCTCAATTCGGGAGTGCCGATCAGCAGCGAAAAGCTGATCGGGGCTACCTGAATTCAGCCGAATTAAAAAAGTGCCGATAAGTGGCTTATCGGCATCCGGCTGCCGATAGGTTTTTATCTGGAACAAAAATTGCAGATTTTTGCCACTTATCAGCGCTTACTGAATCGGAAAGGCTTTTTTGGCGAGAAAATGGCGATAAAACGCTTTTCGGCGCTTAGTGCATGAGGCCCTATGTCCAGATAGTGAATATGGTTGATATTGGGGCCTATGCACTAAAAGTTAATTTAAAAAAATCGCTGGGCCATTTATATTGCCGTTTTTTGGAGCGTTGCTATTACGGTTTTCAGAAAGCCTCGTTTACCTGTCATAGCAAAATTCCCAAAGTGGGCGAGTTGCCGCCAGCGATAGGATCGACCCTCTGAAAGGCCTAACCCTAGAGTATGGGAAAAAGGCATCTTATATGAAAGGGATGTGTTAGTGCCTGCCTCTGTAGTGTAGTCTTAATGCAAAAGATCTTTCTATTTTGTTTGTTCATTCTTCGTTAGTCCAGAGCCTAGAATTGATGAAGGCTTTTTAAATAAAGACCTCCATAGAGTCTCTCAAAAAAACAAGAACATGTCCTAGTACCCCAAATAAGATGATATATTAACATTTTGTTAATGTAGCAATTTTAGCTGTAGATTTTATCAAAGCCTGATGTTCATCCTCTTGTTACCCCATTGAATTATGGAGTGAGAAATTGGACAGAGCGTAATGTAAAAAAATAAAATTGTACATCTTTAATTTTTGATAGCAGATGGATAGAAGGCCACCATTGTATTTGGAGTTGTCATTTGTCTTCCATTTCTTGTTCTGATTGTACATTCTTTAATATTCTGATAAAACTGTCTACACCTTATGCCAAAAGTTTGGCAATTTTTTGGGGAAAAATAATATTTACAATGACATACCCCTGGGTGGGAATCTTCCGTAATCAGGGATAAATTGTATTGTAATATAAATGTAACGGTGTTTCCCCTGGGCCCTGCCTATCCTGATCCACATGTAAGGAAAGCCCCCAATTACATGGATGTGTATGTGTGGTGCACCTGCTGGCTTACAGGACTCCTGAGTCTCCCGCTGGGTGTTAGTGGGGATATCAGCACGACAGGCGTCTGAGGGAGTGTGTTCTGAGTCTTACTCACATACGATGCAGCGCCTCCACCCCATCAGGATCTCTGCGGCCACAGGGGGATGTATTTGATGGGGAACTCCTCTGTGGTACCTCCTTCTGCAGAATGACTCCACACTCACACAGAAAGGATGTAGTGAACAAGGGCATCTTTAATGACATCTTCATGGACAGACTGCCCCTCATAGCGGTCGTGCTTAGCCGCTCATCCTGTTGGAGTACATCCCTCTCAGAAGGTTCCTCCTCTCTCAATAGAGTTGGCACACCTCTCACCTAAGGGAGATCACCATCTGTGTCAGGTCCCTAAACACAGTGTGTAGTCATCTAGCACTTGAATCTGACAGCCTTGAACTGCTGCAGACACTCATTGTCTCTCCTGGTTAACACACTAACTTTTGGCAGTGCTGTGTCTTATATAGACTCAGAAACAGACACACCTCTGTGTCTGTTTCAGTTGACACAGAGCATGTTGTCACTTCCCTTTTCTACATATGACACCTCATCAGGGTGTGAGGGCAAACCTCCATGATTGTTGCTGGCAACCCTGCATACTTACCAGGATTACTGCCAGCATGAGCGAAGAACTGTACCCATTTATTACATTTGGCTACATTCTCCCCCTGGTGAAACCCAAGTCCCGGCTGGGATCTAAATTTGCGGAACCTTCCTTCAGGTAGCACTGCAAAACACATCAATGCACGTTAGTATAGAAATACATTATCATACCATACATCATAGGAATACATCTTCCCACATGAAACATATCAACAGAAAACATCCTAACTTAGATGGTGTAACAACCAGGATTACTCCCTGATGGAGTATCCATTACTGGTACTACCATATCCTCTTAAGGTGGCCTGCGCACAGCATGGTCCACTGGGTTTAGAGCAGCAATACTATAACACTCTGTGTGACATACGGGACACCCACAATCAGCCCATAACTCTGGCCTGGATGCTAGTGGACTGAGAGGATCATGCCCATACACTTCCTTAAGGCATCTCCTGGAGATGTAAGCTATATTTTCTGTCTCATTATACCAATTCTCATCTGATATTTCACGATCCCAATTTTCTATGGAACTATCAGAATCCCAATTTTCCTCGTCTGATCCTTCCTCATCATCAGAACTATATCCCCTATCCTCATCAGTGGAACCCATCTCAAACTCAATTTCTCCCTCCCATGGATGGTGGAAATAAAGTAAAGCTTTTAGGTGATTCCTGGCAACTCTTGCTGACACTGGAGGCACATAGGGTTTTACCCGGGCAACAGGCACAATAAGAGCAACATTACCCAAATCCCCAGACTTTTCACTGGAATGAGTGGGCATACAATAACGCTTGAATTTCCCTTTAGCCACATGCTTAACTATAGTAGGGTTCATCACCGGAGACTTCACCCATGTTATCACTTCCCTCCCCGATCCCTCATTATCAGAGTTCACACAATCACCACATTCCTTATGCCTTTCCTCGGATGCACCCCGTGACTCCCCAGACCACCCTTGGCTCGATCGGGACCCCGAGGGAGACGTGACAGGGGCAGGGGCTGGGGCAGTGGCCTTGGGGAAGGGAAGGGGGAAGTGTCCTTATGCTGCGGTATGATGCTCCGCAGCTTGGCGATGCCCCAACCGGTACCACCGCTAGGCAATTCAGGCTCACCCATCTTCTCCTTAACCAGACTCCGCAGGGTCTGCCGGTACCTGGCCACCTATTCTTCTGGCAGCCCAGTGCTGCACGGTGGTCGTGGTGATGCTGGATGCTTCCAGCCGGCTCCGCTGTGTCCGCCGGAAGTGATGTCATCGATCTCGCGGGACGAGGCGCCGCCATCTTGGGTTGGGTTTCCCACCAGAACCTCTTCCTCCAGAATTACATCCGCCGCCAGAAGTGATGGTTCTTCTCGCCGCTCCGCTTGGGCCTTGGTTGGGCCTTCCTTCGCCGTTATCACCATCGGAGCCTGTGGAGGTTAATAGGGTGTCTCACCGCTCCGTTGGCTTGCAGTGGTGTCTTCCCCGCCTTTCACGTTGGAAGTCACCACGGCCGTGGGACTCCTCCGCTCCGGTTGTCTCCGCACAGGTGATCTCGGCACCTCGAGACTCAGCTCCGCTGCTTCGCAGGTAAGGGCTGGTTCTTTTACAGCACCGCTGTAGTGGTCCGCCGGTAGGCGCATCCCCACCGATGTCGGGCTGGCTTGTCCATCGTCCGACGAAGCTGTCTCCGACATGGGTAGCGGTATCTCCACAGGGGACCACCGGCGAGGTTCCGGGTTCTCGCTGCGGTTGCAGGCCCCAGTATCTTTCTGCTCCGTGGCTATCATTAATAGCGATCTCCATCCTCCGGGATCAGGTTTCTCTGTCTTTACTTGTTGAGAGACTTCAGCCGTCAGCTTGGCTGGCTCTCCGCCTGCCTCCATGGTATGTCCCGGCACAAAGGGCTGCACGGCCCACAGATAGTAGATGCCACATTGGGGACACCTTGCCGTGGTGCTGGCTTGTCCGCCGGGCAACAGGCACCGCAATGTCTCTTTGTCCCCAGCTTTTACTACCAGGAAGCCTCCGGGCAATGAATAGGGGTATTCATCAATGTCCATCTCGTTCTTTGTAGTACTGGTTAAGGGAGACACTTTGCACAGTGGTCTCTCCTGTTCACCAGCTCCTCGCAACTGAAGGGCAGGGTTCGTTCCTGCAGGGTTCGTTCCTTTAACTCCTCCCTCAGCTAGCTCTGCTCTCATTTGACAAAGGTAGAGACCCCTCCCCCTGGTAGATATTAGGGGAGGGTCCCACAGATTCACTGGGTGACCCAGCACTGGCTCTGAGCCAGTCACAGTCCAGGAGGGCGCGGCCGCAGCTTTCGCGCCATACCCCCCAACAGGGTGGGGTTCTCTTTTTGGCGCCAATCCCGGACAACTCTCTGCAACTTTAGTATTTGCAGAATTCTCTGTACCCGGCCCACGCCGTCTCCCAGGGAAGCGGGAACCGCCATCTTTGTTTTGCATGGCCATTCACAATAGCAACTGAGGTAGATTTTTGTATAGGGATTACCGTCTTGCAATTAGATTCTCCGTCTACACCACACATAAGCACAATGTCCTCAACGCTGTCCTCCAGGGTAGCAGCCCGGGATCCCAGGCAGGACAAAAAAGGCGCGGCCACAGCCTTGGTGCCACTCCACAACATGCTGGCAAAAGTCCCTCCTTCTGCAGCTCTCTCTTCTGTGGCATACACACCACGTGCACTCCCTTCATCAGCCGCGGTCTGCCATCTTGGACTCTCCGCTCTCGAGCTTCTCTACTTGCGGTCACCATCTTCACACTGTAATTTCTAGTATCACACATGGTGCTCCTCTCTGCGGGGCAGCTGCCATTTCGATGCAATAAAGAATGCCACGGTACACCACCTACGTGTATCTAATGTACGTCTGACTCCTGTGCACTACCTCAGGCTAGGCTCACTCTCTCAGTGTATGCTGTGTCTACCTTCCTCCAGTCGGTGCTCTGCGGTAAGTTTCCTGGCTCCTGGCTAGAGTACTCTGGCTTCTCCCATGCAGTGCTAAGGCATCAACCTACTGTTGGCTATCACTAACGCAGATCCTCTCCAGAATTCATGACCCATTTTAACCAGGCTATCCCTTCAGGAATCCTACAACTAGCTGCCTCAAGGTGACTAGGACAGCTATAGCCCTGTCTCCAGACCCACTTTACTCCGCTCAGGATCCTAGGTTGTGCTTTGCGAGCTGACAATACCATCACACTCCTGACTACCTCTAGGCTCTGTCCCCATACACAGCACTGACTGGCAGCATACACTCTCCCTGTTTCCTAGTGTGCCTAGCAAAAGCCTGTCCTGTTGATACAGCATCTCAGCAGCGCCTCCAACTTTAACAGTGTTTCCCTGATCTCTGCCTACATGTAAGGAAAGCCCCCAATTACATAGATGTGTATGTGTGGTGCACCTGCTGGCTTACAGGACTCCTGAGTCTCCCGCTGGGTGTTAGTGGGGAAATCAGCACGACAGGCGTCTGAGGTAGTGTGTTCTGAGTCTTACTCACATACGATGCAGCGCCTCCACCCCATCAGGATCTCTGCGGCCACAGGGGGATGTATTTGATGGGGAACTCCTCTGTGGTACCTCCTTCTGCAGAATGACTCCACACTCACACAGAAAGGATGTAGTGAACAAGGGCATCTTTAATGACATCTTCATGGACAGACTGCCCCTCATAGCGGTCGTGCTTAGCCGCTCATCCTGTTGGAGTACATCCATCTCAGAAGGTTCCTCCTCTCTCAATAGAGTTGGCTCACCTCTCACTTAAGGGAGATCACCATCTGTGTCAGGTCCCTGAACACAGTGTGTAGTCATCTAGCACTTGAATCTGACAGCCTTGAACTGCTGCAGACACTCCTTGTCTCTCCTGGTTAACACACTAACTTTTGGCAGTTCTGTGTCTTATATAGACTCAGAAACAGACCCACCTCTGTGTCACTAACAGTGGACACAGAGCATGTTGTCACTTCCCTTTTCTACATATGACACCTCACCAGTTGTTTTAAAAGCTTGATTTCATGTGTTTTAAATTAATTTGTCTATGCTGTTATACTTTATTGTGTGTTTAAAGTATTTTAAAATTAGATAGATGTAATTGTTGATATTGTATGGTGTTCTTGAGGTCAGGGTTAACCTTGGTTTTCAATTTTGTATTCTTGTTGGTACATATATTTTTTCTCAGGCTAAATTGTTATGTTAAAGGCTTGAATTTTTTAATTGTTTAATTGTTAGGGATGGAATGTAAATTGTTTAGGGATGTCATTAATGAATGGTAATTGATTTATGTTTACTGGATTGGATAAAATAGTATACTTGTTTGGAGGTATTTGTATTTTGCTTGCAATGTTATTGTTAACATTCATTTGCAGAATGTATATGCTGCATAGATTGTATGCATCATATATACAATGTAAATGCAATGTGTTGATTGGCATTAGAGGTATTTGATTGGCATTTGATGATTGTGATTGTAAATTCAGTTAGGATTATGAAAGGAAATTAATTTTATTGTAGTGTGTCTTTATGGAGAATTGTTATTTTGAGTACAGCATGTTTGATAACCCTTCTACATTTATTTGTATATTGGTTCATCATGTGTGTGTGTATATATATAATCTCGAGATTGCTGTGGAGCCTACTGTCCAGTTTATATATTTTATTTGCACTCATCTACATTATTGCACTCCTGCTGCTTTGCTAGCATTTTGCTACCAGCCATTCAGACATTTGAGTTCCTGTTTACACTGTGAACTCTCCCTGGCTGAAACCTCGCTGACATCATCGAGTTCACGCGAGACTCTATTCAGTGTATGCTCTGTGTAGCACCGGAGAGAGGGGGAGGCGGCGTCCCTCGTGGCTTTCGGTCCCTGCCAGGACCTAGAGGGGCTATTGTGGCAAGACACACCGCGGACATCACACCGAAGTCCTCCTCCTTGGGTTCCTGCGTCTGAACGGGCTGAGTTGTACTCAAAAACGCATTTTTTTCAGCTTTGTTTGTGAGTGTGCATTTTTATCCCTTACTCCATAAATGTATTGTTATATATATATATATATATATATATATATATATATATATATATTTGCATGATGAAGCCAATGTACAAATTCATGGGTGAAGGGTGGGTATCGGGCCAGTGTGGCTTAACCCCTTAATTACCTTTGCGGTTATTATCCGATAAGGTGTTTAAGGGGTTAATTGATATCTGAATGTAATTGCAATGTATTGGCTTTGTTTTGGCTATGTATTTTTTGGGCAAGACAAGGATGTTGCTGGCGACGGAGACTTCTTATTGATGAGGTCAGTAGTACTTTTTTTATTTGAATATGCTAGTTAATGTTTTTAATAATGGGCAAATAATCTATTATCCCTATCTGGATAATAGTTATTTTGCACATTATTGTACTGTAGGTGTTGGGGGGGGGGGGGGGTGTATGTATTGAATGTATAGGCCAGGTTTATTTGTTTTACATTCAGGGTTTGTTCCGTGGTTCTGCGTGGGACCTCTGGAGACCACCTGTGGGTCTCCTTGGGTATCTCACGGGTATCAGGCTGGTGGTTCCACGGGTGACACATGCAGGGATGAAGCGGTGGCCTCCCATCTGTGGGGGCACCGCAGACCGTAGTCTGCGGGGATGAAGCGGTGGCCTCACATCTGTGGGGGCATCGCCGACCCATAGGTGCGGGGATGAAGCGGTTGTCCCACTTCTGTGGGGACACTGCGGACCCGTAGTGAGCACTCGTGAGTTCCCCAGACCCCCGTGGGAACAACCCGAGGCCCCGCAGACACCTGTGGGTCTGACCCGGGTCTCCCAGACATCCTTGGGCCTACCGTGGGGACCCAATTGTGGCCCACGGTGCCCAAGGAGACCACCTGGGGGCCATGGCGCATGGCGGGACCCACCAACAGACCTCCAGAAACTGTTTGAAAAGTGCTGCTGGTACCCTGTAGGTCTGTCAGGTGCCCCGCCAGCCCACTGGGGACTCGCATGGGGCTGTGTTATGAACCCTGTTTGTAAAAGGATAAATCTTGTATTTATAGGGGGGCACAGGGGGTGGGTAATGTATTTAATAAATATATTGATGTTTATTATGTGTCACTGTATTGTTTTTATTGTGGGTACTGGGGCTGGGGGGGGGAGTCCCCCAACGGTATTGGGTAGGCCACCCTTGTGGGTAGTGGGTGAGGGTGGTTAGGCCTCACGGGGTGGGGGGTTAGTGTGGAAGGGTATGTAGGCGTCCCGAGTGGTGGGTGAGGGTGGGTTAACCCCTTAATGACTGTAGCGGTTAATAACCGCTATGGTGATTAAGGGGTTAGGGGACATTACATTGGATGTTTTCATTCTTGTGTCTGTTTTGCAGCAGCGGAGGGGCCATGGGCAGGATGAAGAGAAGGATGGCCTTCATCGTGGCAGCCGGACATGGGTGGTGAGTACTATATGTATTTAATGTATTTATTGCTGTTTATGTATTTAAAATGGGCACATTCACTATTATCCCTTTGTTGATAATAGTAATTGTGGCCATTACTATACTGTATGTGTTAAGGGGGGGGTTATTTCTTTATAAGTATGTATGTGTTTAGACATTAATTTGGGGGGGCACATAATTGGTACTGCAGAGCTGCGGGTAACACCCAAGGGCCCCCGCCGGCCTATAGTATCATTGATGTGCATATATGTGTATGTTAGGGGTTGTTGGGGTTATATATATATATTTATTTATTGATTTATTTATTTATATAGAGATATTTATTTATTTATATTTATTTGTTTATTTATTGTGGGGCTGGTGTGTGTGATTATTTTTTATTGTCGGTAGTGGGGGTGGGTGAAGGGGGTATTAGCCCCAACGGTGGTTGTTTAGGGCTTGCGGGTGGGTAGCGGGAGGGCTTAACCCCTTCATGACCGTAGCGTATTAACTGCTACGGTCGTGAAGGGGTTAAGTGCACCCGCAACCCCCCGCAAGCCCTAAACTCACACCCAGGGCCAAATACCACCTTCACCCACCCCCGCTACCCACAATAAACCTGGCACGGTGGGTTAACCCCTTCATTCCCTTAGCGGTTAGCCGCTAAGGTAATGAAGTGGGCTGTACATGCATTTTTCCTGCCTCAGATGCATGCCAGGGGGCTCCGGTGCGGGTATCAGCTCCGGAGACCCCCGGCATCAGTCACAGGCAGGAAAAAGGGCTGATTTTTTCTAAGTGTCGCCTTTGCCGATGCTTCTCCTCCATCAAGTTGCCAACTTTAGTTGGCGGGCTGGATTCCCGATAAACTCTTCATTCTGGAGTGCCGATCAGCAGCGAAAAGCTGATCGGGGCTACCTGAATTCAGCCGGGTTCAAAAAGTGCCGATAAGTGGCTTATCGGCAGCCGGATGCCGATAATTTTTTATCGGGAAGAAAAGTTGCCGATAATTCCCACTTATCGGCGCTTACTGAATCGGGATGGCAAAAAATGCCGAAAAAATGCCGAAAAAGCCTTATCGGCTCTTACTGCATGAGGCCCTATGTCTGTATTAGATTTAAGTTCTTTGATAGCTACTTTTTCATGAGGGCTATGATTACTGCACCGACACACTTTATTCGTGCAAATGCCCAGTTTGTACCTGGCAGATACCTGGAATGCGCCGCTCCTCACCTCTGACAAGCCCCGTTGTGTTTGCCTTCCCAGCCTGGGTTCATGCCTGGCTGACGGGCGGCTGATCTGTTAAATGATAATGATTAGGATTTAATAGGCTGCAATGCTTCGCGTGTCTACCAGATGGCATAAATTCATGAATTGTAATGCAGTATATATATATATACTGTGCAGTATTGCAGCCAGTGGGAATAAAATGCTTCAATCCCTGCCTAGAAAATACCTCAATGCACTCGGGCAGAAAACAGTCACAAACCTCAATACACCCGGGTATACCCGAATTCGTGGGACTAGCCGTGCTCGAATAAAGTGTGTCGCCAGTGTATCTCCTATTTTAGTCTTTTGATTACTTTTTCAGTCTTTTGATTACATAACCGAAACAAATCTTGCTCCACTAACATCCCAAAGATTTCCACATAATGACCAAGTACTGTGTGATGTTGTAACGGAGTGCTCACCACAAACAAGGCGTGACCACGAGGCCAAGGTGGGGATGATATATCTGCCACCCACAGCGGCGGGGCGCGTCTGGAGTGTAGATTAGTCGAGGTTGCCGGGTCGGGTTTCGAGAAGTAAGGATAGTCAAAGATACTTGCCGTGGTCAGGATTGTAGAGATACGGATCGTCGTGGTATTTTACCGAGATCGGGGTTGGAGAGGTGCGGATCATCGATGGTAGCCGGGGTCAGGAGTATAGAAGAGAGGAGTCCAGAGAGAGAGCTTAGGTCAAGAACAGAGAGCTAGGAACAGAGGAGCAAGACAAGACTTTGGAGGCAAGGGTAGCAGTGAACACTTCGAAACAACAAAGTTTGTTGGTTTCTCGCCTGCTGTGATTGGCCGTTAAGATGCAGGAAACAGGTGTGGGAAGGTATGCTGATACAGTTTGATGACGCGGTATATGTGCGCATTGAGAGCACGTCACGTGTGCACATGACATGTGTGCGCCGATGGCGACACCCTGTGGGCACAACCTAGAGGCGGGAACTGGAATTTGTGTATTTATCTCCGTTCGTGATGCGCACGCACCTGTTGTGCAGCAGCTGTTGGTGGATGGCCCAGATGATGCGTTGCAGGAGGCAAGGGAAGCGTGGCACCCGATCGCCGACCGGGGTAAGTGGGGAGTGCGCCGTGGGAGGTGAGACTCACAGATCCTCACAGTACCCCCCTCAGGAGCGACCTCTGGACTTCTCCAGGAAGGCTTGACAGGATATCGCAGGTGGAAGCGCCGTATGAGTCCGGGGGCATGGAGGCGGTGGTGAGGAATCCAGGAGCGCTCCTCAGGTCTAAAACCTCTTCAGCGCACCAGCTATTGGATTGCTGCTCTGGAGATCCTGGAGTCCACGATGGACTGAACCTCGTACTCCTGTTGGCCCTATACGAGGAGAGGAGCTAGAGACGAGAAAGAGTCTGAGAAGCGAGAGTTCTGGATTGCTGGTTTCAGCAAGGAGATATTGAACACTGAGGGGATCCTCATAGATGAAGAAAGACATAGGCGATAGGCCACTGGGTTGACCTTCTCCACCATGGAATAGTGTCCAAGAAACTTAGGTGCCAATTTTAGCATGGGCACCTTGAGATGGATATTTCTAGATAATAGCCACACCCTGTCTCCTGGGCTGAATTCTTTGATCCTGCTACGATGATGGTCCGTTTGAATCTTCTGCCTTGAAGTTGCCTTCCTAAGTTTCTTTTGGATCTCTCTCCACAAATCCTGTAGAAAACAAAACCTGTTATTTGCTGCCGGTACCCCAGAACTGGGTGTGGCGATAGGCAGGAAAGATGGGTGTAACCCATAATTTATGAAAAAAGCCAACTCCATGGTGGATTCGCTGTGCAGGTTATTGTGTACAAATTCAGCCCAGGGAAGAAGGTCAGTCCAGTTATCCTGTCTGAGACGAAACAACGTAGGTATTTCTCCAAGGACTGGTTGTTTACTCTGTCTGACTGTTGGTCTGGGGATGATACCCTGAAGAAAAAGTAGAGAAATACCCATCTGTTGAAAAAAGGAACGCCAGAACTTTGAGATGAATTGTGAACCTCGATCAGAGACGGTGACCTGTGGCACCCCATACAGACGAAAACTTTCCTTCACAAAGACATTTGCTAATTTGGGCAAATTGGGAAGACCTTTCAGTGGAACAAAGTGTGCTTGCTTTGAAAAGCAGTCAACGACAACTAAGATAGTGTTCATTCCTTTAGAAACTAGCAACTCTACTATAAAGTCCATGTACAAGTGGGTTCATGGACAGTCCGGGATGGGGAGAGTTGTAGAAGTCCTGGTTGTTTGCTCTGGGGAGTCTTGTTACGAGCACATGTTGGGCATGCAGCAACAAATTCTTTAATGTCCTTCTGAATGCTGGGCCACCAGAAAGTCCGCTCCACAAGATCAGTGGTCCTCCTAGTACAGGATATCCTGATGATTTGGAAGAATGGCACCATTCTAGAACTTTCCTCCGGTACGGAGATGAAGTGAAAAAGCGACTCTCCGGGACTTCGAGACACTGTGGAATATGAGTTTGTAGAATGTAATTCAGTGCATCAAACGTGTTTGTGGAAAGTATGTATTTAGAACGGAGTATGGTCTTTAGGTGATCTTCAGTCTTGTCATCAACCAGAAACTGACGTGAAAGGGCATCAGCTTTAACATTTTTCGAACAAGGTAAAAAATAAATAATAAAATTGAAACGAGAAAAGAAAAGTGACCAACAAGCTTGTCAAGCGCTTTCGATGTAGAGTAAATTTTTGTGGTTGGTCAAGATGGTAATGGGGTTCTCCGAGCCCTCTAAAAGATGCCTCCATTCTTCGAGGGCTAGCTTAATAGCAAGGAGTTCCCGGTTACCTACATCATAATTTTGCTCAGCAGGAGAAACTTTTTTAGAGAAAATGCACAGGGATGGAGGCTAGCTTTGGGTATCCTTCTTTGCGATAGAATGGCTCCGGCCCCGACATCTGATGCATCTACCTAAGATGAATGGAAGTTTGGGATCCAGATATATGAGGATGGGCGCAGAAACAAAGGCGTTTTTCAAGTGATCAAAAGCTTGAATGGCTGCCGGCGACCAAGAAGCAGGATCCACACTTTTTTTGTCAAGGCTGTAATGGGAGATACCTCAGAGGAGACATTCTGAATGAACTTGCAATAGTAATTAGATAAGCCCAGAGAAAGAGTTGTACAGCCTTAAGAGTAGTAGGACGAGGCCAATCCAGGACTGCCTTCACTTTGGCTGGATGGTGAGACTGGTGTCAGAGATGATATATCCCAGAAATGGCGGGGAGGTTTGATGGAAGTGAAATTTTTCTAGTTTGGTAGTACCTGTTTGACGTGGCTGACATGTTCTTGAAGAGACTTGGAAAAGATCATTATGTCGTCAAAGTAGCCAATAAGAAACTGATTGAGGAGATATCTGGAGATTTTGTTGATGAAGTCTTGAAAGACGGCAGGGGCATACAGAGGCCAAAGGGCCTGATGAAGTACTCATAATGGCTGTCTCATGTGTTAAAGGCCATTTTCCATTCGTCACCCTGGCGAATTCTCACCAAAAAGTAGGCACCACGCAAGTCCAATTTGGTGAAGATGGCAGCCCCTTGAAGGCGGTCGAAGAGTTCCGCAATCAAAGGTAATGGGTAGCGATTCTTAATGGTAATTTTGTTAAGGCCTCTATAATCGGTGCAAGGGCGAAGAGATCCGTCTTTTTTTTTCACAAAAAAGAAACCAGCTTAGGCTGGAGAAGAAGATTTCAGGATGAACCCCTTTTGAAGATTCTCCTGAATGTAGTCTCTCATGGCTTTAGTCTCTGGAAGAGAGAGTGGATAAGAACTTCCCCTAAGGGGAACTGAACCGGGTAAAAAGGTCAATGGGACAGTCAAAAGGACGATGCGGCGGCAGGACCCCTGACTGTGCCTTGTCAAAAACATTGCGGAATTCAACGTATATATTACCTCAGGTAGGAACCTCTTTTCTTCTTCAGGGTCAGACAGTCTGTATATCCTTTTAACGGGCACACTGAGTTTTCTGAACAGGAAGCGCTCCACAAGACAGGCTTCTTATTGTCCAATCTATTCAGGGATTGTGATGTTGAAGCCACAGAAGGCCAAGGATAACTTTGATGGGTGGGGTATGAATGACATCCAGATATATCTCCTCTGAATGTTCCTCATCTGTACGTAGGTGGAAGAGAGTAGTCTGTAAGGATATGAAGGCTGGTTGTAGTGGTCGACCATCAATAGCTTCTAAACCAGCCGGATATCTCTTGTGGACGAGAGGGATGATCCTTTCAGTGAAGACTTGGTCAATAAAGTTGCCTCCCGACCCAGAATCCACAAATGCTAGGGCGATGGTATGAAAGTTCTCGCCGGTCAACGAGACAGGGATTAGGATCCTGGTTGGCAAGATTTTCTTAGTAATAGGGAAAGTGGAGAGTGTTTCCAATGTGATTCCCCTGGACCTCACTGGGAGTTGGCATTTCCGACTTGTGGGGACAATTGAGTACCTGATATCTGGGATTGCCACAGTAGAGACAGAGACCGGCGTTGTGTATGCATTGTTTCTCCGTGGAGGACAATTTATGGCCAACTAGTTGCATGGGTTCGGGAGTATCAGAGTGAAGAGATTCAGATGTACCGGCAGGGAGAGGAAGCAATCTCGGAGTGGTTTGTTGATGGCGGGATCTTTCAGACCTCCTTTCCTGCAAACGTTGATCTGCGCGGATGCAGATGGCGAAAAGCTTCTCGAGATCGGTAGGACGGTCTTGTGCAGCGAGTTCATCCTTTAATGTCTCAGAGAGAACCTGCCAGAAGGCAGCCGACATTGCCTCGTTGTTCCATCCGGTCTGAGCAGCAATAGTACGAAACTCAAGGGCGTATCTGGTGAGGACGGTTTCCCTGGGAAATGTGAAAAAGTGAATAAGCGGTCAGGCATGTTAAAGACTCTGCGGAATTCCCGGGCGAATTGACTGACATCCTGAGTAAGGTCCGATCTTTGTTCCCAGATGGGGGAAGCCCAAGAAAGGGCATCATTGGTGAGTAGCGAAATGATATACACCATCTTTGAGAAGGAAAACGCAAAGGCATAATTTTGAACTGAATGAAGCATTGATTCAAAAACCCTCGGCATCCGTGGGTATCTCCACAATAATGATTGGGTGTTGGAAGTCGGGGTTCAGATGTCAAAGTCATTGGTATAAGGGTTGGCATGGTAGCCCAAAAACCTGAAGGAACAGGACTAGGAGGAAGGGCTTGCGCCCGGTCAGTGAGAGACAGGAGATTCTGCTGTAATAGGTCCATTCGTCGGTCGTTCTGCTCTAAATATTTCTCAATTTTTTAAAACATGCTGGCGTGCATGCTCAAGACTCTCCCCACCTCAGCGGGGTTCATGTTTGTGGGGCTGAGCATACTGTAACAGAGTGCTCACCACAAAAAAGACGTGACCGTGAGGCCGAGGTGGGGATATATAACACCACCCACAGCCGCGGGGGCGCGTCTGGAGTGTAGATTAGTTGAGGTTGCCGGGTTGGGTTTGGAGAAGTAAGGATAGTCAAAGATACTTGCCGGGTTCTGGGTTGGAGAGGTGCGGATCATTGCAGGTACTTTAGCCGTGGACAGGATTGGAGAGATGCAGATCGTCGTGGTTCTTTGCCGAGATCGGGATTGGAGAGGGCAGATCGTTGTTGATAGCCGGGGTCAGGAGTATAGAAGAGCTTAATCCAAAGAGAGAGCCAAGGTCAAGAACAGAGAGCTGAACCGAGGAGCAAGACAAGACTGTGGAGGCAAGGGTAGCAGTGAACACTTCAAAACAACAAAGGTTTATACTCAGCCAAATTGCAAGTGTTGCGGCTGAGCATATAAAGGAGACAGGCACCAATGAGGGAGAAGAAGAGTGGGTGGCGTGTAAGCAGCGCCTGCTGGGATTGGCTGTTAAGATGCAGGAGTCAGGTGTGGGAAGGTTTGCAGATGGAGTTTGATGATGCTGTACATGCGCTCGCAGCACAATTTGGAGGCGGGACCAGGATATTGTGTATTTATCTCTGCGTTATGCACGTGCGCCCGTAGTGTGGCAGCTGTTGGTGGATGGCCAAGATGATGCGTTGCAGGAGGCAGGGGAAGCGGGACACCCGATCGCGGACCGGGGTAAGTGGAGAGCGCACCGAGTCTCATGGATCCCTTAGACGTGGGGTGATATGGTATCTCTGGGTTGACCCTGAAGATGCGGCCCACGTCATGGGAACATGTATATAAATGCTGGGTTCCCCCTGTAAATTTATATCCCTGTCCCTTCTTAATTGTTTGCATTGTATTGTTTGTGCGCTAAGTGGGATGGGACCCATTCCCTAAGTAGCCTTTTTGGGGTCATAACTAAAGAACCGTTGGGGCTAGCAACTCGTTTCTGGTAGCAACATACCTGGCTAGAAAGTGCAAAACTTTTGGGGGAAAAAACCCAGAGTCTCGGGAACCCCTTCCTGGTAATCAAAAATGATTATTTTGCTGGAAGGAATCAGTGTTATATCACTTTCTCTGAAAAGCACCAATCTGCTAAATTGCCCTAACTTTAGTTCTGGAGGTCCTAGAAACTCCCCACCAGTGTCCCCTGATAGTGAACCCTGTGAGCCAGTAGGACAGCCTAACTCCACGAATACTAATCCCTTAGGGTGTTCGGTGTTCACCCCAGTATCAAAGTGTTGCAGGGTGAATTCTTATCCCTGCATTCCTAATGAAGGACCAAGTTGTCAAAGTGATGATTCTTCCGTGGATCCTAATGCCTCTGCTTGCATATCCAATGAGTCAGAATCCTTACACAGCTAACCAGTAGACGTCAGTCCCCGGACTAGCAGTACAGCCTCTACCAGTAATTGCACCAATGACAAGGACTGTTTTTATCCGTTGTGCACCCTCTATCCAAACGGCCCGAGGATATTGCTGTATCTCATAATGGACTGTTTTCCCAACCCAGAAACAGAGGGACAATTGCGGCTAACCCTGGCACCACCTCCTGGTTACCTACTCTTTTGGGAAAAGTCCAATCCTCTCTCAGGTTAGAGGTAGGTCACAAAGTGGATAATTGTGTGTTTTATGTATGTTTGTATGCTTCTATTCTGTTATTCTTGCAAATAAACATAGATTATTAATCTCCATGTCTTGGGTTGGTGATCTAACAAACTTGCGGGGTCTGCTCAGTACCGCTACATGACATACTGTAATAAGGGTAGACAGTTGAAGGGGGCTTAATTTAGAATGTTGTAAATTAGTGATTGTATTTGTACCTTCATTGACTACGAAGAGGTTCACTAAATCACAAATTGCTTGTTTCTCAATTAGATCAGTAAATAGATCTTCCTTCAAATCTACAGTACTCTCTCATTATTAATTTTAATAGAATTTTCCTTACATTGACCATATATAGATAGTATGCCAAACATCAAGTAGATTCAGGTTAACTGAGCCCACATCGACAAACCTAAAGATTACTTAAAATTGAGTTAGCACTGCATTGCAATATAGTCTGTTATTTTTTCCCCCATTGATTAGATGAGTATAGATTGGGTCCACTGATATACCAACCAGGGGTTCATATACTATGGCTACAGAAAAATAAATTTGGGATTGTTTTATTTAAATATCAGAAAGGTTTGAATAAATATTTTTTTCTTGAAAGTCTGTTTCTTGAATCATGGATAGTATATGTGTGAGGTTTTTATTTAATAGGAAATGTATTATCTATTCTTAATAATATCCATCCCAGGTTTGATTTCTTTAAATTTCACAAACATTATTTTTCATTTGTTGGAGATGTGACAAAAGAGAGGCGGAATAAATCACAAACTTCATAATTGTATTGGTCTTTGAAAAAGGTATATATTTATTTTGTGGAACATTGCAAGTAGGTTAACCTTATGCACAAATATGTAGTATGCATGTCTATGTTTGTTAAAACAGTGTCACCAATGATTAATCCGCAAACAAAGAAACTGGAACAATCCGTTGATGGATTTTAAACCGCGGAATGGATTTTGAACAGAAAGCTTGGGAAATTCCGTGAAATGGATTTTACAGTTTCTCCCATCTCTAGTTAGGACCTACAGATGGGCCATAGCATGAAGAGGTTGTAGGCTTAAAATACATTGACCAAAGAATTGAAT
The DNA here is from genome assembly GCF_040206685.1 of Ascaphus truei. Taxonomy (NCBI): domain Eukaryota; kingdom Metazoa; phylum Chordata; class Amphibia; order Anura; family Ascaphidae; genus Ascaphus; species Ascaphus truei. The sequence continues at coordinate 358,371,718 of NC_134486.1, forward strand.
GAAATGACCCTTGCTTATGAAAAGATATACAGATAAGTATTTAATTATTTAGTATGTCAAGTTAGATGTAGCACTATGCCTTTTTGTCTTGTATTCCTTTTTAGTGGAGAAAAACATATTAAACAGTTCAGGTTTAGAAAATGGATTTTAATCATAGATTTAATGGAAAATAATGCCTTTTTGGCTGTTAGAGAAACTTATTTCCATGAAATGTGTTTTTACTGTAGCTGCACTGGTTTACCCTTTTTTGTGAACCCCATCATGTCTTAATAACAAAGTTTTCTTGACATGAAAAAGCACACAATTTCAATCGTGACATATGTTAAATGGGTTTTACTCATAGTTGATATAGTGCAAAATCTTGAGCTAAGCAGAACAGTGGGTCTTCAGTACTTTCATTTACTGACAGGTCTGTTTTAATACCATATTTTACTACAAATGTACTGAAAGGAAGTCCCCCAAGAATATAGAAAAGGGGACACAAGACATTGTCCAGGTAAATCCTGATAAAAGGATTTAATTGGCTAAAATGTAGGTGTAGCACACTTTCCCCCACCCCCTGGGATATATGACAGCTACGGTGTTGTGGTGCCTTACCTGTGGCTCACAGGAGGGCCAAGACTCTGCTGCTGGGAGCCTGTGTGTGTGTAATCCATCTGGTGATAGTGCCTCTACCTGCACGGGATCCTACTATGTTGGATAACCCCGTGACAGAACCTAATACAATAATACACACACTGAATAAAAAAACAGTTTACTGTATGCATAAAATTAATAACAATAACACCACACCAACTAGGCCTTACTGGGCCATAACCCCACAATGTCCTCCAACCAATGTCCCCACCTAATGGGTTATACCCCCAACGTACTGAAGGGCCTTTGGGCACCCAACCACCCTGGTGTCCACAAGTAACAACCCACCGAAATGTGTGAGACAGCGCGGCCCACAAGAACGGATGTTGTATAGTTTGGTGCATTTGTAGTACCTGCCCAGGTGCTCCTACACCCGGATATGGCAGAAAAGTAATGCGGATCCACTGATCCAGCAAAGTCGGTGTAGCCTCCCCCTCTATGTTGGGTGGTGTCCCGTGTGGATAGTTCCACCATGAAGAATGTCTCTTATCTGTAGGGGGTGATCTGGTCCCAGACCACCTGATGCTAGGTTGCAGCTGCATCCAGTCTTTGTCCCTCACACTGGTACTACAGGGCAGTGTCCGTATCTATGGGCCTATCCCTGCAGCAACAACAAGCTGAGGGGAGTCTGGGCCTAGCTGGGGCCTAGGGGTGTCACAGATGCCCTGCACACACAACCTACCCCATTCCTGTCCCAGCTCCGACTGACTTGCGTAGTGCAAACGAGCCAAATGTATCCTGTTCTCAGAAGGGGAATACTGCAGCCCTATTGGCTGTGGGGTGCCTTGTGTTTCCAAGCCCCTGGGGCTGCTGGGAGTTGTAGTTCCCCATGTGGAGCTATATAGTAATGGCCGCCCAAACTATGGGGCAATTGTGCATGTGCAAAGAATACAAAAATGGCTGCTGGCTATAGGGACTCACTGCGCATGCGCAAACTGCACTGCGCATGCACGGCCACATGAAAGATGGCGACGCCCTGCAAAGTAAGCTGTCAGCAACTCGCTTGCCTCCCCAATCTGCCCCGCTCTCACAGTACCTCCCAGCACCCGGTGGACACACCCGCTGCCCTCCGCAGCTACCGGAGGTAAGGGGAACCCAGGGGGAAGCCGACGGGGATACCCATAGGGGAGACCTAGCCACATTGCCAAGGGAGAAAGGCTTCTAAGGTGGAGTGTGGTGTAATGGAGGAACTGGGGTTTAAACAAGCCTTCCAGAATTTCCATCTCCCTCTGCTCTTTGTCTGCGGGCCGTCTTCCCTCCCTTTACTGCAATTCTTCTGAGGCTGGTAGCAAAAATAAAAGAAAGCACATGACCCTCATAGCATAGTAATTAGACAAATAGTGTATTGATAAAAATGTTACGATATGCACGTACATATAGATAATAAAAATAGAGCATTTAGGTATATTAACCACTCTCCAGATGGCGTGAAAGTGCTGTCTCCTCTGTTGCCCGATATCCAGGGGAGGGGTGGCGATGGGTGTCCTCTCAAGGTCACACTCTCAGACTGATAATGGTCTTATCCTTCACACCTCTTTTCCTCCGAGATCCGCAGGGACTACTCCAAGGCCAGCTCATCCGGCGGCTAAAAGTTGGAGAAGAGAAGACGCCGGCGGTTTAGACGATTCTCCAGTGGGTAGACTGGTGTCGGATGAGGTGGCTTTGGAGCTGTCCCTGCAGATCTCAGAGGAAAGGAGGTGTGGAGGATAAGACCATAACAAGTCCGGGAGTGTGACCCCCCTGAATATCGGGCAACAGAGGAAAGATCACTTCCACAACTCCTGGAGAGTGGAAAATATACCTAAATGCCTTATTTTTATTATCTATATGTATGTGCATATCTCACCATTTATACCAATACACTATTTGACTAATTACTATGCTATGAGGGTCCTGCGCTTTATTTTATTTTTTCTTCTATAGATAATGATGTCCTGACATCCCCTCGCCTTTGAATCAGCAGCAGGCCCTTGGTTCCCACAGGGAAGTTTGAATTACTGTATAATTCAGTTTGGTTGGTGTATTACACTTTCACTTACCCACCCTATATATTGCACTGTCTTATGTATTGCCCACATTTTGGTGGTATTGATTGTACCTGTTATATTATATCTTTATCACTACTTAGGTTCTAAATAAACAATTTAATACACATACTGTACTGTATACTTATTACACATTTTTGTATGCTTTGGATAGTTTTTGTCTATACACTTCTGAGGTTGGTGAAGGGTTTTCGTCTGTTATAATGTATTATAGGCTAAAGTAGTAAAATTCCTGGCATTACTGAAAACCCTGCTCTCTGATTGGTCAGAATTTTGGACATTATTCATTCAGTAATGCCTGGAATTTTTGACAACTTGCCAACTGACATCAAAGCAGAGATGCAGGGGCTCGCACTGAGAAAAAAACAGGCAAGTTTAAAACTTAACTGCAGGAGTTTTGCTCCTCTCCTCACTGATCACACTGAACACGGCAGCACAAGCAGCCTCTCTCTCCCTCTCTGACAGCTTGCTAGTGCTGTGTCCAAACTGGTAACTTTGGGCAACATGCAGTAAGCGGCGGAAAGGCACTTCTCACCACTTTTCCGCCAAAAAAGCCTATCCGTATTCAGTAAGGGGCGAGAAAGTGGCGAGATTAAAAAAAAAACGCCAGTTTGGTTGGCGGTTTTTTTTTCCGCCAGTGGCGAGGCGAGAAGGCACTTTCCGCCTAAAAATGAAACATTTTCCGCCACGCTGTATTCTAGTAGTGGCGAGTAGCTAAGCGGAGCTATTCGCCACTGTAGAATGGCGTTTTGCTGGCGAATCAGCCACGCAAGAAAAAGTTGTCAAGTTGCTGCTGAGAGGCAGCGGATGAGTGGCGGATCGACACTTAGAAAAATTTCTGGCCTTTTTCCTGGCTGGGATTGATGCCGGGGGTCTCCGGAGCTGACACCATTAATACCAGCACCGGAGACCCCCGGCATGCATCCGAGGCAGGACAAATGCATTTAAAGCCCACTTCATTACCTTAGCGGTTAACCGCTAAGGTAATGAAGGGGTTAAAGAGCCGTGCCAGATTTATTGTGGGTAGCGGGGGTGGGTGAAGGGGGTATTTGGCCCTTGTTGTTTGTTTAGGGCTTGCGGGGGGGTTGCGGGTGCACTTAACTCCTTCACGACCGTAGCGGTTAATACCACTATGGTCATGAAGGGGTTAAGGCCTCCCGCTTCCCACCCGCAAGCCCTAAACAACCACCGTTGGGGCTAATACCCCCTTCACCCACCCCCGCTACCCACAATAAAAAAAAAAACACACAACAGCCCCACACTAACTAAATAAATATATATATAAATATATATATATGACCCCAACAACACCTATACCCCCTAACATACAATACAGTAAGGGGCACAATGACTATTATCCACAAATGGATAATAGTGCATGTGTCCATTTAAAATACATACAGAACAATAAAGACATTAAATACATGTAGCACTCACCCATGTGCGGCTGCAACGATGAAGGCCATCCTCATCTTCATCCTGCCCATGCCCCATCCGCTTCTGCAAAACAGACACAAGAATAAAAACATCCAATGTAATGTCCCCTAACCCCTTAATCACCATAGCGGTTATTAACTGCTACAGTCATTAAGGGGTTAACCCACCATCAACCAGATACCCTACCCACTACCCCCCCACCCCCTGAGGCCTAACCACCCTTACCCACTACCCACAAGGGAGTCCTACCACATACCTTTGGGTTCAATACCCCCTTCCCCCACCCCAACACATACAGTACAATAATGTGCCAAATAACTATTATCCACATATGGATAATACATTATTTGGCCATTATTAAACACATTAAATACCGTCGTAAAATAAAGAAAATTCTACTAACCTCATCAATAAGAAGGCCCCGTCGCCAGCATCATCCTTGTAGTCCGTTGCCAAAATAATAAATAGCATATACATTTCAATGACATTCACATACCAATGAACCCCTTAATCACCTTATAGGGTACTAACCTCAAAGGTAATTAAGGGGTGAAGCCATCCTGCAATGGCAACACCACTTATGCATAACATCCTCATTGAATTAAAAAGCAATTTCCTAAACAAATCTCATGTAATCATTCAATCTAAAGCCTCAAATGCCACTTAAAACATTGCATTTACAGTGTATACATGTAGCATAAAATGTAAGCTACTGCACCGACACACTTTATTCGAGCAAATACCCAGTATGTACCTGGCAGATACCTGGAATGCGCCGCTCCTCACCTCTGACAAGCCCCGTTGCGTTTGCCTTCCCAGCCTGGGTTCATGCCTGGCTGACGGGCGGCTGATCTGTTAAATGATAATGATTAGGATGTAATAGGCTGCAATGCTTCGCGTGTCTACCAGATGGCATAAATTCATGAATTGTAATGCAGTATATATATATATACTGTGCAGTATTGCAGCCAGGGGGAATAAAATGCTTCAATCCCTGCCTGGAAAATAACCCAATGCACTCGGGCAGAAAACAGTCACAAACCTCAATACACCCGGGTATACCCGAATTCGTGGGACTAGCCGAGCTCGAATAAAGTGTGTCGCCAGTGTACATGTACACGCTGCAAATCAATGTTAACAATACAATAATCCAACTAAAATAGTATTACATCACAAGAATTTTACTATGTAATCCAATAAAGTCATCATCAATGAATTAACAGACATGAATTACATCCCTAAACAATTAAAATACCATCCATACCAATTACACAATTAACTATAGCTATCGTTACAGAGAACAAGATCACATCATACAAAATAGGACACCAACAATTACAATATACTAAAGCAACCTTCACCATTACCTACAGTACAGCATAGAAGCCCAATTATGTCATCTCTCTAATAATAAAATACATTTAACACACATCTATGCATAGCAGCATAGCCACAATCATTTACAATACAGTAAATCAAGCTATTACAACACTATCATTTCTTACCCTGTATGTATATATCTCTCTAGACATACATACATATATACATACATACAGTGGCAAGAAATGATATACATAAAAAAAAATAAACAAATGAAAAAGCAAAAAAAAACACAGTTACATTAAATACATTTCTTTAGTTCACTTACCATTACTTGACCCACTCACCGACTCCCATTGATCAGCTTACTCACGAACCAATCCACGAACAGGAACCCATAAAATAATAAACCATAAAATAATAAAACACGGCAATCCAGGGGTCTTCTACTTCTAATCCATCTTCATCTGTATTCTTCTACCTTCTTCCGGGGTCTTCTACCCGTCTTCGGCCACGCCCTGGTCTTCCTTCTTCAGTAGGAGGTCCTTCCTCCTCGGCGTCTGGCTTCAAAATGAGACGACATAGGCTTTTAAAGGCCTATGACGTCACATTTTCGTCATATGGTTCCCACGGCCCTGATTGGGCCGTGAAAACCATGTGTTTTGGCCGATGCAAAATAAAATGATGATGTCACTTAAAGGCAATGAAAGCACAGCCAATCAGAATGGCTTTGCTTCAATTGCCTTTAAGATGACGTCATGAAAAGAATCATGGCCGGCCTCACATGGTACGGCAGCCAATCAGAGCGTGGAAAGTCTATCTCTACTCTGATTGGTTATAGTACCATGTGACAGGCTTTCAATGACGTCATATCCGTTCTTCCCCAAGCCTCTGTCACATGGTCTAGTATATTGTAATTTTTGGTGTCCTATTTTGTATGATGTGATCTTGTTCTCTGTAACGATAGCTATAGTTAATTGTGTAATTGGTATGGATGGTATTTTAATTGTTTAGGGATGTAATTCATGTCTGTTAATTCATTGATGGTGACTTTATTGGATTAAATAGTATACTTCTTGTGATGTAATGCTATTTTAGTTGGATTATTGTATTGTTAACATTGATTTGCAGTGTGTACATGTAGCTTACATTTAATGCTACATGTATACAATGTAAATGCAATGTTTTAAGTGGCATTTGAGGCTTTAGATTGAATGATTACATGAGATTTGTTTAGGAAATTGCTTTTTAATTCATTGAGGATGTTATGCATAAGTGGTGTTGCCATTGCAGGATGGCTTCACCCCTTAATTACCTTTGAGGTTAGTACCCTATAAGGTGATTAAGGGGTACATTGATATGTGATTGTCATTGAAATGTATTGGCTATTTATTATTTTGGCAACGGAAGAATGATGATGCTGGCTATGGGGCCTTCTTATTGAAGAGGTTAGTAGAATTTTATTTATTTTACTATGGTATTTAATGTTTTTAATAATGGCCAAATAATGTATTATCCCTATGTGGATAATAGTTATTTGGCACATTATTGTACAGTATGTGCTGGGGGGAGGGGGTATTGGCCCCAAGGGTATGTGGTAGGACTCCCTTGTGGGTAGGGGGTGAGGGTGGTTAGGCCTCAGGGGGTGGGGGGGGGTAGTGGGGTAGGGTATGTGGGGGATGGTGGGTTAACCCCTTAATGACTGTAGCGGTTAATAACCGCTATGGTGATTAAGGGGTTCGGGGACATTACATTGGATGTTTTTAATCTTGTGTCTGTTTTGAAGAAGCAGATGGGGCATGGGCAGGATGAAGATGAGGATGGCCTTCATCGTGGCAGCCGGACATGGGTGAGTGCTATATGTATTTAATGTCTTTATTGCTCTGTATGTATTTTAAATGGACAACTGCACTATTATCCATTTGTGGATAATAGTAATGTTGCCCCTTACTGTATTGTATGTTGTGTATTGCAATGTTTATTGGGGGCAATTGTCCCTCTCACACCCTGTCTGCAGAGATCTCCGAACAGGAGAGTGAGGGGAAAGGTTTGTGTGTCTGCTGGGTGTGTTTTGTGGGTGTAAAGGGGGTCAGCAGAGTGTTTTATTAGTGTGTTTGTCTTCTGTTGGTGTGTTTGTGGGTGTAGAGGGGGCAGCAGAGTCTTGTTGGTGTGTTTCTGCTGTGTGTGTTTTGTTGGTGTAGAGGGGGAGCTGCAGTGTGTGTGTGTCTTCAGTGTGTGCTTTGTGATTGGAGGAGGGAGCAGAGTGTTTTGTTGGTGTGTGTCTGCAGTGTGTGGGTTTACAGGGTGCTGCAGTGTGTGTAGAGGGGGGCTGCTGGTGTGTGTTTTATGGATGTAGAGGGGGCAGCAGTCTGTTTTGTTGGTGTGTGTGTCTGCAGTGTGTTTTGTGGGTGTAGAGGGGGGGCTGCTGTGTTTTGTGAGTGTAGAGGGTGGAGGAGGTCTGCAGTGAGTTTTGTGGGTGTATAGGAGGGGCGCTGCACAGTGTGTAGTGGGTACTGCAGAGTGTGTTTGTGTATATAGGGGGGGTTGCAGAGTGTGTGTTTGTGTGTTTAGAGGGGGGACTGCAGTGTGTGTGTGTGTGTGTGTGTGTGTGTGTGTGTGTGTGTGTGTGTGTGTGTGTGTGTGTGTGTGTGTGTGTGTGTGTGTGTGTGTGTATATAGAGGGGGCTGTGTATATTTACAATTTTTTTTCATAAACTTGCAGTAAAAGCACAAGAATGTAGACAATCATGCTGATAAAAATCAATATGACTAAAAAAAATTATATTTTTTGTGAAAAATTAAAAAAAAATAAGTCTACATTTAGCCTATAATAGTAATAATCCCCTCAGAAAAGGGCATTACTGGCCAATAATGCCCTGGTTGGGTTAAAGTCCCTCAGCATCGCCTCGGGCCTTCAACTCTTTCAGCCAGGGCATTATTGGCCAGTAATGCCCTGTTCTTCGGGGATTATTACTTAATTATACTATGAGTTGTAATTTTCCGAATGGTCCTGTTCAGAATGTTCAGCCTATTTTTAAAAAGTGGCCTATTATATGGGGTGCATAGGAGGCACTCCAGGCTTGGCTGGGTTGGCAGGATTGAAGGGTAGTTTCATCTTTTAGCGGTCCACTGGGGACCTACTGTAGGGACTGTCAAGCTAGGTCGACAGACAGTAGCTGGTGTTTGGGCACGGATTCTGTACCCTTTGGATTTTGGGTGGGCTTTGCCAGGTAATTCCCCTTTACTTGGAATATGTTTAGGTTTATTTTATGGATATCAGTAAAGCTGTGGCCTTTCCTTCCAAAACTGGTATTTGTATTATTTATGGGAAAGGGGGGTGGGGCGGGGGGGGGAGGGGCGTGGTGACGGGGGCTCAAGTACTTTTCAATAGTTCATATATATTAACACATCTGCTACATTCTGCTCTTTAATCTCTTTTTTTCCTTTCTTTATACACAGGTCACTAGTCATTGAAACTGCAGACGGGACAGAACAATTCATATTATCCAAATATAGTTTGATGGAGCAGCCAAAATTAGCTTTCAGTTTGCAAAGTTAGTAGAAATAATTTACATATAATAGTTAATATATGAAGTGCTGTCACTGACAATAAAATGTGTTTGAATACATTTGAAAAGCATGGATTTTTTTTTACAAGCTATCAATCACTTCTCACAATCACAATATCATTGGTTTATTAAATATTAATGATATCTCATTAATATGAAGTCCCTGAATCTGAAGTCCTTGGCATCTGTAAGTCTATGAATTACTGTTTTTATAGAATAATTTAATTTAGCTATTAAATAACTAGTTATTAATAAATAATTGAGTTGCAGTAGATAATTTATCCCCAGATACATTAATAATTGTTAGTGTTAAGATTGCATTGCAAATTAACTCATTGGCAAAAGTAAACATTAGTGCCTTACTCAAAGTTTTTAGTTCCATTCGAACATATGGTACTGCTTAAATGTGTCCATGTTTGCAACTTAAAGTTGACACTTTTGGCACTTTGAATACTGTCTCGCAATTATAGCAAGTCTAGAAAGAAGGATTTGCTTTTACAGCAGAATTCATAAAAAGAAAAAGAAAAAAAGTTTAGTCAAATTTATTGGCTGCAGCAAGCTCTCCAGAATGTAGACGTCTGGTCTAGTGGAGCTCAATAGGATTCTATTCAGTGCCTGCACAGAATTTTTTCTTTACCAATTTATAAAACATGTGAATGCAATAAATTGCTAAACACATTGACACTTAAAATGTAGCCACTTGAAGTGATTTTACATCAAACAAACGTTCCCTGGTCTCCAGCAAAAAGCCCGCTCAATATTTGTCACCATGATGAATTATTATAATATTTGTAGTATACTTGTCTAGCGAATGAGAAAGGAAATAGGATAACTTTTTCAATGATGCAGACACTTCTACAGAGTGGGATGTACTATACTAAGTTCCTTACTGAAAAGCTAGATTCATATTTAATGAAATACGATAGTCAAGTCATTGTTCTACTGCTTAAACAACAACAAAAGTGAATTACTACCCTCTAAATGATCCATATAACAGTACAAGTGCAAGTTAACCTTTGTTAGCAAGTTTTAAATATAATTTTTTTTCTACACCTACAGCAGTTAATTCTCATAAAAAACATAATGTTAACCCATTAATTTTCTCCTAAAAAAGCAAATAGTGCCCATTACTGTTCTGGGCAGAACTGCACTGGTAAGATTTTTATTGAAGTATCTAATCCAAGGAGTTGTGATGCAATAGCCTCACTATAGAAGCCAACCCTATTCATATGGTAATGATGACATCTGTTCTCTCCAAAGTAGGGAATCGTTTAGATACAGCTGTAATGAAGTATATTAAAAGTATAATTTGCTCCGAATTCTAGATTCAGTTATTTGGGGTGAGAGACAATAGTGATTTATTTAATTTATATATATATATATATATATATATATATATATATATATATATATATATATATATATATATTTAAAATGATGTATTTATTTTACTTACGATTATATTAATATGTATTATAAGATATAATTTACATGATATGATGCAACCATAGATAAATTAAACCATTTGGACTACAGTACGTTCACCATCCAGATTAGATCTTTGGTACAAGTGCATTTGCTATACGGTTTTATGCATAAGTATATAATAATATGCAATATAGCAACATATACTTATGCATCGGTTTCCCCACATTTTATTCTGGGCCCACTGAGTACTAGAGGGTGAATGCATAAAAAGGTAGTTGACAAAGGATATACATATAGAGATGCAGCCACCAGTATCCGACCATTAGCCAGGGCGAATACTGGGGCAATCTCACAGTAAATGCTACAACATTTCTGTGAGATTCTGCAGCCAGACTAATGGCCCATTGGATTAACACAGCAGGGGTCCCTGCCTTCCCATTTCGTTTGAATGGGACCTTCAGGGACCCCCACTGTGTTACAAAAAGGCAAGTGGTCCGATACTGGTGATTGCATATGTACAAATACATTGAAACAAACTTATTTTCACTAAACAAAGTCTCATCTCCAACGTAAAACTTTGTTTCTGAGCATATCACTTTAATTCCTTAGTGTGCAATTAAACCTTTTGCATTTAAGGAACTACTGTACTGAAATAATGCAGCCACAGAGCAACTGTGGGCTGTAAACTGTATCCACAGATGAACAGCAATTGCACTTTCGAACCCATTTTACAACCCAGAGCTGCCACTGTATTTGCTGATATAGGCAGCATGTTGTAAATGGTAAAAAACCTTAAGTATTTAAAAAAAAATCTGGTGTCATTGTATTCCATAATGTACCGTAATCTATAATCTAACTGCATCTTATTGAAATAAGAATATGCAATTTAAGAATATGCAAGTACAGTATGCATACTTGTATTTATTGTTATGGAAGCCCTGTAGAGAATTGGGATACAGGTATCTGGATACAGACAATTATAATGTGATCAGATTAGGAATACCAGACATGAAAGTAAATATAAGTGGAAAGGGATGCTTATCCTAAGGAATTTATGATCACAGTGCTACTGTATATTGGGAAATGTAAAAAAAAACTGTAAGAGTAATTGTACAGTAAATGTATTAGATTTTAAAATGGAAAAACGAAAAACTGTGTCAAGTGATCTCCTAGTTTTATATATGTTTTTACCCTGGGTAGTGATATTTGCCAGTGCTGAATGCTATTATAATTGATATTGACATATAATGCACAGTGATCCTTGGATTTTACAAAGACTGGTTCATGCCACCTCAGATCTGACTTTACCAACTGCTAAGGTAAACAAGGGTTAACCCCTACCACCCCCACGTCCCCTCCTCCCCCGGGCAGCCTAACCACCCACCCCAGGGCACAATGTTATCCTTTGTTTTTGCGAAGACTGGTTTATGCCAACTCAGATCTGGCAGATTATATTTATATGGCAGATTTTATTCATATCTCTGTCTCTCTTTCACAAGGCATCACATTTGGTAAAATAAAAAAAACACTATAAGTGTTGCTACTGCATTTTGATTAGTTTTGCATATCTGTTATGATAATGAGAATACACTTATGTATTTATTCAGCTGCTGTGAGAAAAGTTGCAAGCAGGAGATTTAAAGCAATTCTCTCTTACTAATGGTTTTCACAAATAACATTTCCATATACTGTAAACACTGAGAAATACTAAGTTGACATTTTTAAACATTATGCAAATTAATCAAAGTTTGTTTTATTGGTCAATATTGATTTCCAATGAGGGCCTAGGTAGCCAAAGTGACAATCAATGTATTTAGCTTATTATGTGATTGTTTATTGTATTTATTTTAAATTATTTCTTTTCATTAATGCTTTTCAATCAGTAAAAGCCACATTTGGCGAATTGGGCTATTGCCCATTAGTCTATTTGAGGGAATGGAGGTAACGGGAGCAGATCATGGGGGCAGTTTCCCTAGGGTTGTTTGTTAGGCCTCCGAGGTGGTGGGGGTAGGGATTAACCCCTTGGTTACCTTAGCAGTTAGTAAGGAATTATATGCATAGCAATGCTTTACTAATCATTAAGGTGGCCAGTAGGAAGTGTAATTTTTTTAATTGTATTAACCACTTTGGTGCTTGTAGTATGCCTTGGAAACCACAGGCATCAAAACGGTTAATGTTATTTCTACATCAGGTTCTGTGGTAATAGATATTACAGAAGCTTATGATAAAAATATTATTACAGCGATCGTGATGAGGTAATTGACGCATTATTAATGGTTTTGTTAATTCTTGCATCGCAGCCTTGGGTCAAATATCACACCTGGTAAAGTAAACTCTTTTGTAAAAAGAAGTTAATTTCAGATATAGGATAAAAGAAACTGTTTTATGTCATAAATATAAAATACAATACAGGCATACCCCGCATTAACGTACGCAATGGGACCGGAGCATGTATGTAAAACGAAAATGTACTTAAAGTGAAGCACTACCTTTTCCCTACTTATCGATGCATGTACTGTACGGCAATCATCATATACGTACATAACTTATGTAAATAACGCATTTGTAACAGGCTCTATTGTCTCCCCGCTTGCGCACAGCTTCGGTACAGGTAGGGAGCTGGTATTGCTGTTCAGGACGTGCTGACAGGCGCATGCGTGAGCTGCCGTTTGCCTTTTGGGCGATATGTCCTTACTCGTGAGTGTACTTAAAGTGAGTGTCCTTAAACCGGGGTATGCCTGTAAAATACTCCACTTATTTTTCAAAATAATTTCTGTACTAATATACAGTAGAGGCAACGCTTATTCTAACATTTGCCTTAAACTAGCCGGGTTACATTCTGGGTATGTGCTGGGTATGTTCTGGGCTAGTTTGAGGCACGTTTAAGGCATTTTTGCATTGACTAACGACCCATAGGATTAACACAGCAGGGATCCCTGGCAGTCCAATTCAGTTTGAATGGGACTGCCAGGGACCCCCGCTGTTAATCTGATAGGCCATTAATCAATGCAAAAATGCTGGGGCTAGTTTAAGGAACTGTATTCAGAATGTACCTGGGTGTACCTGGGTCTTTTGGGGAATTGCCACTGGTTTTTGTTAGAATAATCGCTGCCTCTACTGTACTTATTCAAAGTGAAAATAAAAAACATTAATGTTTTATGTGAATTAGAGACCAATGCGCAGAAAAAAAAAGAATTTGGAAAACAATGATAAATCTGACACTTCATTTATAAAGTAGGTCTTGTGGAAATAAAACCACATATTAAGATCCAATATTTGCTTTGTTCTCAGCATGACAATTTTGTATTTTTTGTAGGTGTTATTTTGCTGTACAAACATGATTCTAGTTGTACATTTACACTTATGTCTGCACATGATGTGTACATTACATTCCAAGTCATTATTAAATAGACTAAATAAACTACTCATAAATCATCCCTTATCTGTTCTAATTTCAGCGTATATACTGGAAATGACAGTGACTTGTTTTAATATAACATGTTAATATATCAAATATTTACTGGACAGTGCTCAAATCAAACTAACACTATTGAGTGTTAAGTTGATTATATGTCTCAAACAAAGATATGAACTAAACATAGACATATTTTTGTTAAGCAAATGTATTTTTATAGCAGACAGGGACAGCAAACAGATGACAAAAATAAACATGGGACTACCTCCTCTAGAATACAGTGCAAACTATTTTACATTCACATACAGTTCACTTTCTTTGGAGGGTGTGTGTGAGAATCTGTATAACATGTCAGGGAGCCTTGCCCCTTCTCTGCACTAGACTGCACATGATAATTAAACAGTGGCGGCTTTGGAATATTGGGAAGTTTTACAACACTATAGTACTGACTGAAACTTCTCACAGACCTAACTCCCACCTCTTGCTGTGGGAATTTTCTTTAGTTACACATGGCCTCACAGGTAAACAAGTCTGTAAGTTCACAGATGGGGAGTAAATTAGCACTCTCAAATTTCTTGTAATGAACTGATGTGTTATTTTTCAAGATGATAACATTTACAGACGGAACAGGTTTACAAAATAATAGGTTTAACTTTTTTTTTAAATTACTGTAGTTTTAAACGACATATTTTTAAAAAGGTATGTTGTAAAAAAAATGAAAGAGATAATTTTTTGATCACATATGTATGGACTAATAGTGAGTTAGCTATCATTTTACAAAACTATGGGCATACAATGATCAAATGGTTCCTACAGTATCCGCCAACATTTTATATGTAACTACAAATACAGTGTTGACAGAAAATCATCAAATAAATGGGTGAAGGTAATACGTTTGGGATGTAAATTATCAGGACCTTTCAGATTCCTTCTACACTCACAACATTCCCTACAATTGGACATGAAAACCTTAAGTAACTACTGTAATACAATTATCATATTTGTTGTTTTTCTTAACTTGCATAGTCCAAAAGATATATGTATGAGTTTTCCCAATGGACACTCTTTTTCTTTCTTTTATTCCTGGCCACAAGTTGTTCTGCAAAATCCTATAGTACCTACCGTAGGAGAGAAATATTTTTATAAATTATTAAAAAATTAAAGCTTTGTTAATTTTGTAGGAACTATTTAATAACCAATCTGCAAACACGGCCCCTTTTTGCTGTCATGAAGTTTGGGCCTCGATTGGAAAAACTAATAAACATATCTGACTGCCTATACTTATTCAATGTGTATTACTGTATAACGTATGAAACTGTATACAATTATTACACATCTAGAAACCGCCTAATCTTTCCATGTCGGATAAAAAAATAATTGTTTCTTTTAAGACACTTTCATGTCCATCTTCTCTTGTGTTGCAAAAAGAGAGAAGAGAAGAACAAAATAGCAAGTTATATTAATTAATACAATGTGAATAAATAACCCGAGCTTCAGGATTTGTAATTGCATAATTTTTCTGTATATACTGCAGGCAAATAACTTTGTTTGCCTTTTCTTTCTAGTTAAACATACCGTAATTTAAAAAAAACATTTTATAACACACAAATAATTGCACACCTAACCACTCCCCTACCAGCATGCTAATACAAGCAGCATAAAATATGAATGTCTAGGTTAATTCTCTGTTTATATGTTCAGAGCACACCCTGCATAAATATCCAGCAGTGTCCTGTAGACACTTCAGTGCAGGGTCAAAACAACATCAAATTGAAGATGCAATTCTGCATAAAAATAGGGAAGAATTTAAAGTAAATCAGGACAAATTTGCTCATTATTTCAGTTCCAGAGTGAATTTCCTTTGGAGTGACATTTTTATTCACACATAAAAAAAAAAACTTAAACTTCATAATAAAAGGTCCTTGCATGTTGATACAAAAAAGTCTATTTATCTAGCACAAAAATGTAATTGTGCCACTAAACTTCCATCATTGAGCAAATTGTAGTGTGTTGGAAGAGTTAGGAAGGAGCTGTACAGTATCGGGATGTACAATATGAATTGGGATAAATGAATGTCTGCATCTAAGTCCATCCATTTTTTTAAGATTTCTTATAATAATAATAATAATTTTTGCTGCCAATTAATTTCTTTATTACCAAATAAACTGTGTTATATGCCAATTGTGGCACTGCCCATTTTCTATATCTGGGACTGTGGGAGAGGTGCCACTCGCTCACAACACCCACACCTGGTCCGTTGGAGGGACTAGCTGAGAGGAGGGCCTATACGGCAGACCCCAAAAATCTCTCTTATTTGAAGGGGCTCACACATGGCCGTGTGAGTACTAATCTTTTATACACAGTGTCAATCCCCATTGTAGTATGTGATATATGCGTTTTGGGAATTATTCCCTGCTATCAGTGTTCTCACCACTCTGTGTTCTATTGTCTTTTATATTTTGCATTTGGAGATCCACATTTTGCGCTGACAACAATCCTATACCTATGCTGCTTCATGAAGATCAAGGGATGATCTTCTCCTGGTCAAGCTGCAATCATTTCTAAGGGCCAGTATATCAAATATTATTTTCTGGTTGAAAATGTATTTCTTTATTTTTATTGGTGGTTTTATATCTACAAACCCATATTTCAGCGAGGGCCCCAGTTACAATTTCTGAATACCATGATAGCAACGATGTCAAAACTGACAGTGTAAACAGCACCGCAAATTAATTTTATCTGGGCTTATAGCATAGTCCCCTATGCCTAATACATTGGCAGATGTATGAGGGGCTTATATCATGCAAAAGTACATGGTAATAAGTGGCAGGTTACATTGCATTTTGATTAAAGACACACTAGCATACGAGCACCACCTATCGTTACTGCAGATTACTATGGCATTTGCAAAACTCAATTTTGTGGTCGTGGGGCCAAAATATGCAAATAAATGCCTGGATTAACACTTGGTTTTGCTTGACACTGAAAACAGTAAGTCTGGCTACATCTTTGTATAAACAGCAATTTAAAATCTTTAGCAAATCTACAGGAAGACTGTATTTTACGGATTCATAGACCTGTTCAGAAATGGTAACCCAGCACTGTTAATCCTATGTTACAAACGCCAAGGTCATATCTGGTTTGTACAGGGAATACATGCAAAATCATTGTCATCTGATCAAACCACAACAATATGTTCCATTCTTAGAAAAAATTGAATTTAATTGTAAAAAATATTTTTCTAAATTCAGAGGATACACTGGATTCTTAGGCCGCGGCCAGGGTGCAACCGAGCACACTGGCACTCGAGCGACGTGATGTCAGCTGCTCAGGTTGCCTGGGCGATTCCTGATCAACTAGTAGTGCGTGTGGGGGGGGCGTGTCGAGATGTGGCTATGACGTTACGGAGCTGTTTCGCCCTCATTGGGCGAACTGTTCACGTGACGTGCCAGCGAGCGGCAAAATCAATGTCTCGCCAAGCAGCTGAGCACCGTGTGCTCATGGGCATGTGCATGCTCGCACGCACACTGGTCAAACACGTTGTCGCAATGTGTTTGAACGCCCTGGGCGTCCTTAGAATGGTTCCAAATTACCGTCTACAAACATTGATATCTCAACACCAGATTCCAGAAAATATTAATTTTTCTTTAAGAAAAGGGAGTCAAAACATATTGTATTGTAACTCTAGATGTTACTATCATTGGTTACTATTGGTAAATGTTATGTGTTTATGTGTATGAGGGTGTAACGAGTGCTTACCACAAATAGGAAGGGCTGATGTGGGGATGTTAGGATACACCGACCAACCACCGGGCAACCGCGTCCAGATTGCAGAGTCGTGTAGCTGGGTCAGGGTAGGAGAGGTCAGGATAGTCATAATAATCACCATGGTCTAGGATTTGAGAAGTCGGATGGCCGTTGTGGGTAGCCAGGGTCCAGGAGTAGAGAGGTCAGAATGGTCGTGTGCGAAGCAGAGGTACAGGGGTCAAAGAAGGTAGAGGTCCGGGGTAAAGCTTAGGTCAAAGGTACAAGATATCAAGCAGAATGCACAGAGCAACGGCAAGGCTGCAGGATGCTTGAGGCAAGCACAAGTACATAAACACAATTTTATGCTCAGCCAATTTGCCTAGGGGTTGGCTGAGCTTATAAAGCACGGGGAGTCAATGGGAAGGCTGCAGGCAGTGAGTCATCACACATAGACTGTGTACTGATACACAGGGGCAGAGTGTATCCCAGCTGTGGAGTAATGAAGGGAGCTAGCATAAACCCCTCAAGTGTTTCTGGTCATGCAACGCTGCTGTGTATTGGAGACAGGAGCGTTCTCCGTTGCGCCACGGGAGGCAGTGCAGAGGCAGAGCCTAGGTCCAGTGCCAGCAGGAGTGCTGCGGCGCTCTCGCGTGAGGGGCGTCACCCAATGCACCACGGGACGTATCCTGAAGGCGGCACCGAGGTTTAATCCTCATAGAGGGAATGTCTTGTTTTACTAGATGAAGTCACTACAGTTGTACATACTGTATGTAGCCAATGGAGTCAAAACCATTGAAAAAGAATTGCACCAGATTTACCAAAGGGAAAACTCCAATTAAATTTACATCCATCTCTTTGATAAATCAGGTTCAGTCTTTTGCTTTTCCTTTGCCCCAGTTTTGCATATTAGAGACTTTCAGAAATAGATTTGCCAGAGCTTGAACCCATGGTTCTGGAACCAAACTTCCAGATTTAAGTGGGACAATCACATTATGCACAGTTACAGTATATTTAAAAGTACAAATAGGTCAGCTATAACTGTAGATAGCATAAACTGTTTAATAAAATCCTCAACATTATGTTTTCTTTTTGACAAAGTATTTCTGGTTACATTTTTAGATCCATACTCAATTTCCACTTTTCTGCTCTCACATGCATTTTGTAGCGTTAACTTGATTCATCCTATTATGTTAAAATCATGTATGTGAAGAAAACATACCGTATGGTGTATATTTTCATGCAAAATCTTTAAACGTGTATTATGAGAGACAGTGAACCCTACCTGAAAGGAAATAACATTTCAGTACTGGAAATAAATAAGGTAATAGAAATTACTACCTGACAAATGGAGACTGCTTATCAAAACATGCTCTGGCAAATCATACAGGACAACACAGAAAGGACATTTCAGAAGACATAAATCACCTGAGCATGATCTTACAAAGACAATTAGTTTAGAAAATTGACCTAGCAAGATGCATTAATGCCAAAGTAAATAAAATATTATTTGACAAACCTGACAGCCAAAATTTAATTTCTGTGTGATTACATATTCACACTGTTCTCGACGTTTGCAACAGTATTATTAACTAAGACATGCTTCCTTTTGTGATTAGTGAATATACAGTAACTGAATAATACCATATAACAATATACCATTAATAATGTATTCACAATAAAGTATATGTATGCAGTATTTAGAAAATACATGTTACAGCTAAATGTTTGCGACAATATTATTTAACTGTGCAAATGTAAACCAATTGTATAATAATGTATTTTATTGGCATGTTTTCTCTTATGAATGTATTGCAAAATAATGTCAGTTTCTACAAAAGGCACTAGATTTTTCAAAGAGAAACATTTTGATTCATTCTAATGTGGGGTAATCTATCAATCTCCCAGATGCTAAACTTGGACGGAACTGGAGCATATTTATCAGCTAAATAAAATCAGCACTCGTGGACCTTGATTAACTAGTTTATTTATTGAAGAATCAATGTTTCAGTCCAAGAACATTGACATTTATACTGTATGTGCCTTTGCATTTATGGAGCACCTACTGTATAGCAGTTGAGGATATATGATAGATAATTTCTTAAAACTAACCATAAAGATGTAAATAGATTTACTATTTTCAGTGATGCAGGCAAACACGGGCCCAATCGCGGCATAAAAAATGTACATTTTTGGACCTGAGAGGATTAATGCTGTGGGGGTCTCTGCTTTAATACATACCGGGCCTATTCTACAGTAGTGGCCTTAATAAAATCTCACTCTTGGCATGTTCCGCTATAACAGTTTAGCTATCACGGTATTCAGAAAGATTCGGAAGCCATGCAATAGCTAAATGACGAAAACTTACGATGAGCAGTGATGCGATCTCAGCATCTCTCAAAAGTTCTCACCGTGCGATATGCAGCAATCTGGCGCAGCTGCACAGAGAGCTGCATAGAGAGCTGCACAGAGAGAGCAGCCTCTCCCTGCACATATCTTGCCAGCACTCGCAGGGTTTTAATACATATTTTAATACTAGTGTACGTAATAAGTGGGTCCCTGGAGCAGGACCACATTGATTTCAGGTACAGGGACCCCCTGCTTCCTGAGATACAGGCACTGTTATTGGGTTCAAGTATCTCCTATGCATTTAACTGTTCCGGTCATGTGACGCGGGGCATTTAAATGCATAGGAGATATCGACACCGCATAACAGGGCCTGTATCTTGGGAAGCAGGGGGGGGGCCAAAGCCTGAAATCCATGCAGTTCTGCTCCAGAGATCATCTGCTCACGTACACTAGTATTGAAATTTTTAATAAAACAGCTTCATTACCTTGAAGGGCAATGAAGGGGTTCAACTTCAATAGCCTATTTATTTGTGGATGAAGGAGGTATTTTCCCTAGGGTGAGGGGGTTAGGCCTGCTGGGAAGTTTTCAGGAGGAGTTAACCCCTTCACTATCATAGCGGTGGAATCCGCTATGGTAATTAAGTGGTTAACAGGTCCCGCTACCCACCCGGTAGGCCTAAACATCCATCCTTTGGGCAACTACCCCTTCACACAATTCCTCTACCCCAATAAACAAAAATAAACACAACAACCCTATTACCCACCTCCTCTACCCCCAACAACCCCTCCCCCCAACACATACAGTACAGTAATGGGCAAAATTACTATTATCCAGATATTCAGACATCAAATGTGATGTCATAAGCCTATAAAAAGCCTTTGCCGTCTCATTTGAAGGCAAGAAGCCGAGGAGGGAGGACCTCCTCCACCAATAAGAGAAGGGCGTTCCTCCAGAAAATATAGATGAAGAAGAAGATACAGATGAAGAAGAAGATACAGATGACCCCAGAAGACCCCAAAAGTGATGAAAATGGATTTCAATTTACAGAAGAAAATAAAGAAAGAAGAAAAGGACTTTGTTTTTTTTTTTAACCTGTGGCCCGTTGCTGTTCCGGATCGTGGATTGGTTCGAGATCATGCAGTAACCATGGGAATCGGAGGGTGAAGACATCTAAAGGTGAGGAAAAATATTGAATGTATGTTATTTTATTTTACAGGGTTTTTTAATTTTATTTTATTATGATTGAATTTCTTGTTTTTAAAGCTCATTCATTGCCACTGTATTTATGTACAGTATGTCTCTTTATGGATATACATACACACAGGGACAAGCAATGGTTATTTTGACAAATGCTTGCTTTTATGTTTTTTACATTTATATTGGTAATTAGTTTTTTATTTATTATACTCTTTATTTAGTATTTGTATTTAGTATGCTGGCATTTTTGGTGTTTTTTTTTTAATTGTTTATTTCTGGCTGCTGATTGGTGTTTGCTTTTTAATGTTGGATTATTTTGTGACTTTTGTTTTAGAATGATGCAGTTTATTTGGATATTTATTTTATTTATTCATGGTTTTGTTTTGGTGTTTAGTCTGGTCTTCATTTTGGATATGATCAATTGATTGGTGTTAATTTTGTTGTGTTTACTTCTTAATTTGTTTTTATTTAATGATTGTTTGGAATGCATAGGAGATTGTTTGTTATTGTTATTTAAAGTTGACCATTAGCTGGCATAGTGTTAAATCATGCTCATATTAATTGGACATGATGTACTCACTCTGCCATTCAATTGTTTTATTGCCATTTGTTATGTATTTAGTTGGCTATGTGCTGTGTTTTATTTGGCAATGTTATGTGTTTTATTTGGTTCTTTTTTTTTTTCCTTCACCATTTCTTGCTATAGTGGGAAATCATGCCCATATTATATGTATTATATTCACTGTACCAATGAATGGGTGAAGGGTGGGTATAGTGTGTCCGGGGTGGGTGGTTAGGCCTCCCAGGTGAGTAGTGGGGCAGGGTAGGTTAACCCCTTAATTACTATAGCGGTTATTAAATACAAAGGTTATTAAGGGTTAGGAGACATTAGATTGTATTTATTATGTATTCTTGCTGACATTGGAAGACATGACCCTACAGTAACCTGACGAGGACGCCCTTCACATTGCTAGGGGTAAGTAGAAAGTTTTTATTTATTTTATTTATGCTGCATGGCTAATGTTGTGTTTAATAATGGGCAAATAATCTATTATCCATATTTGGATAATAGTTATTTTGCCCATTACTGTACTGTATGTGTTTGAGGGGGGAGCTGTATTGATTTAAATGTACGCCATGTTTATTTTTTAAATACAGGATTGGTACCGCAGGCCAGCGGGGACCTATGGAGACCACCCAAGGACCCCCGGACGCCCACAGGGACCCCAAAGGCCTCCCGGACGCCCATGGGGACCACCTGAGGGCCCACGTACATATGCAGGGTGGAACCGGGGACCCCTATGGGGCCCCAGGGACCTGCTGGGACCACCCGAGGGCCCCCAGATCCCCGTGGGAACCACCTGAGGGCCCCCAGATCTCCATGGGTACAACCCGAGGGCCCCCAGACACCCATGTGGACAACCTGGGGACCTCCAGTGGACCATATTGGAAGCCCAGGGAGCCTAGCGGGGACCACCCAAAGGCCACCAGACACCCCCAAGGGTGCACTGTGGGACCTGCAGACACCCATCGGGACAACCCAGGGACCCCTGTTGGCCTGGGGTATTAATCGTGTGTAAAAAAAATATATTGGTTTTATGTGGGGCACAGGGCGTGGGTTGTGTATTGGTGTTTATTAGATATTGTAATGGTTTATTGAGGGCCTAGGATGTGGGTAGTAGGGCTGTTGTGTGTATTTGTGTTAATTGTGGTAGTGGGGGTGGGTGAACGGGGTATTAGCCCCAAGGATGGGTGTTTAGGCCTACCGGGTGGGTAGCTAGAGGGATTAACCCTTTCATTGCCTTAGCTGATATCCGCAAATGAAGCTGCTTTAATGTAATTGTTATTAACAGTGTGTGGGAGCATGGGGTCTCCTAAGCTGAACCGCTTTTATTTCAGCCTCAGGGACCCCCTGCTTCCCGAGAAACAGTCCCTGGTATTTTAATCACCCGGTTACGTTACACGGACCCTTTAAAAATGGTGGCAGTGCCGGCACCCGATGCCCCATACCAAGGCCTGTAAGTCAGGAAGCAGGGGGTCCCTGAGCTGAAAAGCTTTGATTTCAGCCTCAAGGACCCCCTGATTCCCGAGTTACAGGCTCTGGTATGGGGCATCGGGTGCTGGTACTGCCGCCATTTTTAAAGCGTTCCGGTATCTCCTATGCATTTAAATGTCCCACATCACGTGACTGTGGGAATCTAAAGCATAGGAGATACTGGCACTCCATAAAGGGGCCTGTAACCCGGGAAGCAGGGGGTCTCCAGACCTGAAACCAACACGGTTCTACTCCTGAGACCCCCTGCTCATCTACACTATTATTAAAATTGTAAAGAAAAAAAAATTCCCAGCGATATTTGCACAGGGAGAGACGGCCCTCTCTCTCTACCGCAGATAGAACTTTTCGGAGGTCAGATCTTATTGCAGGCGGGTACTTGCCATTTCTGCAAATGTTGTTATCACTGGTATTCAGGCTTTTCTTCATACCGTGATAGCAACACTTCCAAAAATGGCTTTTTTTTCTGGCCTTTACTGCATGAGTCCCTAAATGAGAAAGATTATACTACAATCTGTTTTCCCTACAGGAATTTACATTGCACTCTTTTTCAGCTCACGAAAAAGTCAGGAGTGAGTGACCACAAAGTATAACTATAAGTAGAACAAATTGAACATTTACGTTGTGCAACAAAATATTTAAACAACCAAATTTTAATAACGTCTAGAATGGTCAAGGCCATAAAACAATGAGGAATTGTTATGAATTGCAGTATATTGCTGTATCAGTCTTGCACCTGCTTCAGACTTACAGCAAACTACATATACTAACTAACTTACCACATTCACTGTGCCATCTGGCAGACAGGCGCTGAATTTGAAACAAACAAATCTGAAATCTGTCTGGCATATCCTGTTTAATTCAGGTGTGAATAGCAACACGAACAGCTGTCTCCAGTTGTCTACAACTAAATGCGATGCATATTGATTACATTTCCAAAACAAAACGATTGCTGTCCGGACTTTAGTTAAGGAAAACTGAACATACATACAGGCTATATCTGTACATGTACTAAGTGAGTTTCCCAGAAATTACTGAATACAGCAATATCATCCAGGTATGCCCATGCAAAACTCTGAATCCCTTCCAGTAACATATTGAGCAGGCGTTGGAAGGTAGCCGGGGCATTCTTCACCCTTAATGGCATAACCAGGAATTCATATAGGCCACTCAGAATAATGAATGATGACTTCTCCTGTGCCTCCTGCATCAGAGGGATTTGCCAATACCCTTTAGACAAATCCATAGTGGTCAAATACGTTGCACCCGCAAGCTCATATAATAGATCATCCATTTGGGGCATTGGATAAGTATCTGACACCATCTGAGCATTGAGCTGCCGGTAGTCCACACAGAAACAAGTGGTTCTGCCCTTTTTGTGCACAAGGACTACCGGAGAAGCCCAAGGACACTGAGACAGGACAATTACCCTTAGAGCAAGCATCTCTTCTATCTCCCTGTCTATACTCCCCTTCATATCTGCTGAAACCAGATAGGCATGCTTATGCAGATGTCTCGGCTCCCCAGTGTGGACCGAGTGATCAGTGATATGGGTCCAGCCAGCTTATTTGTGAACAGGACTTGCACCCGCTGGGGGGCACTGAGCTGAGACCCTATCTCTACATGCTCCACTGTGCCCCCTTGCCTACATTCCCCTAGGAGGTCAGGCAGAGCTTGTCTCGCCATTGGTGGACTACAGATAGCCATCACTGATGCCACACTGAAAATGATATGTCCTATGTCTCCCTGTCTCTCCATCTAGCTGTACAACATATTGCACTCGTTCATCTGCCGGAGAAACGTATAACGGCCAGCCCAGGCCGCCATCAGTTTGTTCTGCTGAGTGGACTCAGAACAAGCACTTGCTGCCCAGGGATGAACTCACTGCTACAGACATGTAGTCATATCAAGTCTTCTGCTTGGTCTGAGCCCCCCTGAGGTTATCCTGTGCTAACCCTATGAGCATTTCTAACCAGTCCTGAGATCCACTAAATACTGAAGACAGAAGAATCAATAGCAATGGTCTCCCCTTCCCATCCCTCACAGAATAAGTCAAGCGGTCCCAAGATCTTGCAACCATATAGAAGCTCGAAGGGGGAAAAGTCAGTGGACTCTTGCGGTACCTCTCTGTACAAACCATGTGACTGCGTAATGCTAAAGACCCCAACAGTAGGATAAATGAATGAATGAATGAATAATCAGATACTTGTAGGGGCGACCCCTAAACATAAACTTGATAGAAGACAGGTACTGGGTTGCAGTCCCGGATGGTAAGCTCACTAATAAGTGACGCTGTTGTTAACAATAACACCAGGAAGATTTAGCATAATAACACCCTATAACGTACTAATTGTCTAAATAAAGTCCTGAACAGGAAAACATGTAGCAAGCGATTGACTCACTCTGAGTGCTGCACAGTCCATGCGATCCAAAGGTGAGGGGTTCCTCTCTGTATGCCAGTCTCTCAGTCTTTCCCTTCAGCCTCTATAAATGCCCGAAGCATCTGCTTCAGGGTACCATTGAACTGCTCACATAGTCTGTTTGTCTGGCGGTAGTATGTGGTCGTGTGCTGGTGCTTCACCCCGCACGAATCCCAGAGACAGTGAAGCAATTCAGACATGAATTGTGACCCTTGATCAGTTAGAATATCACTAGAAAATCCTACTCCAGAGAAAAGCAATATCAATGCCTTAGCCACTGTGCTAGCCTCAATGGTGGTGAGGGCTACAGCCTCAGGATACCGGGTGGCAAAATCCACCACTGTGAGTATGTAGTGCTTGCCGGTTCAGCTAGGGAGCTTCATTGGTCCCACTATGGCCATAGCTAACCTCTGGAAGGGTTCCCCGATTATTGGTAATGGGTTCAGGGGAGCCTTCACACAGTCTCCCGCCTTGCCTACTTGCTGGCATGCATCACAGGACTGGCAAACGTCTGCCACTGCCCTGGATGCCCCCGGCCATTAGAAATTATGCAATAGCCAGGCTCTGGTGCGAGTTTCCCCTTGATGCCCCACTAGTGGAATGGTTTAGGCTACCTGCAGTAACTGCTGCCTATACTTCCTGGGTACCACTAGATGTCTTCTACCTGTCCACACTCTGTCTGGAGCGCAAGGAGTTTGGTCCTTATACGAGATCTCACAGTGCCAAAGATACCGGTCAGACCCACTCTCAGAGGCAGCCTCGGACGCCAGAGTCTCATGCCCTCTAAGTTAGGATCGGACCTCACCACTGCTCAGAACTGTGCCCCCAGCTCTGGTCACTCTCCCTTAGTCACTAAGTCGGGTGATGGGGAAACAGGTAAGTTGGATGGAGGGTCAGTAAATTGTCTCGACTCTATCTGGCTCACCTGCCTTGTCTCCGAAGAGACCTCTGGAGCTGTTGGTCTCAAATGCAGGGGGATGGTCAGATCTTAAGTGGGAAGGGGTACCAAAGGCTCCCCTGTCTGGGAAAGTGCCCTTCTCATGCTCCTGGTGATGGCTGCTACCAGAGCAGCATCCTCCGCAAATGAGCAGATGAGTTGCGCTAGGTCGTTGCCTCAGTATCCAACCCAGGCAGAACAAGCACATCTCTCATACCTCAACCAGCACCCCAGTCAAGGAATGTAATGAGTACTCACAAAAACACGGCAGGACCACGAGGCTGAGGTGGGGATGTTGGTAGCCACCGACCTACAACCGAGCAGCCACGTCTGGAGTGCAGAGTGGTAGTCGTGTACCTGGGTCAGGGGAGGAGAATTTAGATTGGTCAAGGTACTTGCCATGGTCTAGGAGTGGAGAGATCGTATTTCGTTGTGCGGTGCTGAGGTCCAGGGGTATAGAATGTAGAATAGTCGTGTCTGTAGCTGGAGTCCAGGGGTCACAGAAGGTAGGATCTGGGTGCAAGCTGAGGTCAAAATACAGGGAGCAAGACAAGTCAGGACAGCAAGAAGCTAGAGGCAAGCACAAGTCACAAGAACAGAGTTTGTGCTCAGCCAGTTTGCAGGAGGGCTGGCTGAGTATTTAAAGGGCAGGCAGCCAATGGAAATGCAGCACACAGGTGCAAGGAAACAAATGCAGGGCAGCCCACAGCTTCAGGGAAATGAGCAATCATACATAGGCTGTCCACTGATAGGCAGGGGCGGAGTGCATAGCAGCTGAGGAATAATTGAGAGAATTAACCCCTTGTTTGCTTGTGTCCACACGGTGTCTGAGCGTAGCTAGCATACTCCGTAGGTTCACCCGTGTTATCATGGAGGCGGAGCCTGGGTACGGTTCCTGCTGTGTTTTCCTTCTTGGCAGCGTGGCACTTGTGCGCAGGTTGCGGTTGACATGCGTCACTCGTGACGACGCGAGATGCGTCACTGGGGTCGGGCCTAAGCTCGATCCTGGCAAGGAACACCTGGGCAACCTGAATTGACCTAGGTCCCCCATCAGGCATGTGACCTGTATCCCTGTTTCCGGGAGCAGATCCTCTGGATTGACCATATCAGGTCTCATGAGAGTAATAGTGGCACCGGAGTAAAGCAGGCCAGATGCCTGGCGAGCTCTGATGGTCACTGGCAGCAAATGCTTCCTCCTCGTTGGACTGCAACCCGACAGTTGCAACCTCCTCTGCTGTGCCACTTGCTGAAGGGGTAGAAATCTCCCTATGGGTCCGCTGCTGGTCTTGCTGGATGGCTGCACGCTGCTCCTCTGTGTGTGCCAATCTCATGGCGGAGATGAGTCGGGCGGCAAATATCATGTGAGCTTCCTGGCCTGTCTTGTCCCCAAACCTGAACTGGCATGGTATGCCTCTGGAGTTAGCGCATTCTAGCACATTAACAAAGCCTTCACATGTTCATAGTCATTGCTGTCCACTGACGGGATCCCCTGGAAGGTCTTCCAGGCTATCACCATCAGAAGCTGCGTCAACCACAATACCCAGTCCCGTTCTGGCACATGGAACCGGAGACACTGATCCTGAAACACTTTGAGAAATCCATCAATGTTGTCCGTGCCATCTACAAACTTGCTGAAGCTGTAGTGTGACACCTTTTGGAAGTGGAGGATGGTCAGGGTCCTGCCGGGGCTGAACACATTGAGAAGTTGCAATCAACTGCAACCTCTGCTCAAAGGTGACCCCCTCTCCCCAAACGGTGAGGAGAGAGGTAAGACCTGTGGCAGGGAGACCAGAAGCAATTGGGGCAACTACAGCTGCACTCCCTGGTTCACACTCACTGTCTGGGTCCTCTTCTTCCCCGTTCTCCTCCTCCTCCTCATCTGCCTCCACTTCCTCCAGGGCTGGAAGATCCTCCTGGACCCTGGCCGGAATGGTTGCCTCTGCATCAGCAGGTGAGGCTATGCCCGCTTCATGACACTCGAGATCCTCCTCCAGCAGAGTCTTTGCCTAACCGGTGGTCGGTAGTCGATTTCCCTCACACGAGGTTACGATTCGGGGACGGTCCAAAGTCCGGTAATGAGCATCTTCACCTGGTTGCACTAAAGTTACCCCACTCAAGGAGGGCATCACAGCGGTGGTGCTCATGCACGGTACGCGGGCAGTGAGCGGGCTCTGTCGGTCTCCGTGGTTCTGTGTCCAGGGTGCACTCTCCTACCCGCAGCAGTGATGCGTGACGCATGCGCGGTGTGCGCTTTCCTCGGCGGTCTGCGGCCTCCGTCTCTGACGTCACATCTACGCAGTTTAGCAGTTCCATGCATTCCTCCTCTGTCTCCGCGGGTCCCGCCTCCAGTCTCCAACCCCGAACTGATGCGGGGGCCATGGAGCGCGCGAATGGTGCGTCACCAGGTCGACAACGTGATGCACGGATAACGCATGGTGCGTGCGCTCTCTCGTGGTCCCACCGCTACCTCTATCAGCTGTGTACACTGGCGACACACTTTATTCGAGCTCGGCTAGTCCCACGAATTCAGGTATACTCGGGTGTATTGAGGTTTGTGACTGTTTTCTGCCCGAGTGCATTGCATTATTTTCCAGGCAGGGATTGAAGCATTTTATTCCCGCTGGCTGCAATACTGCACAGTATATATATATATACTGCATTACAATTCATGAATTTATGCCATCTGGTAGACACGCGAAGCATTGCAGCCTATTAAATCCTAATCATTATCATTTAACAGATAAGCCGCCCGTCAGCCAGGCATGAACCATGGCTGGGAAGGCAAACGCAACGGGGCTTGTCAGAGGTGAGGAGCGGCGCATTCCAGGTATCTGCCAGGTACATACTGGGTATTTGCTCGAATAAAGTGTGTCGCAGCAGTAATAGGACACACCTGCACAATCCAGCAGCCTATCAGAGAGGGTGCTTTTGCTTCCTGGATGCCTCCCATTGGTGGGAGGTCCTTTAAATACCTTGTCAGAACTCTCCTTCCTTTCCGAGCATAAATTCTGTTTGTGACACTGCACCTCACTGCTTCTAGCCTGCCTCTTACCTTGCTGCCTGACCCTGCCTAGTACGTGGACTTTGTGATACTCTCCTGCACTGACCCTGGCTTTGGATACGACGACTCTGCTCTCTCCTTCACTGTCCCTGGCTTTGGATTACGACAACTCTGTTCTCTCCTGCACTGAGCAAGAAAATAACCAGGGTTGGCGCTCAAGAGGAGATAGTGCCACAAAGAAATAATCCAAATTAAAACAGTGAAATAGTGACACCCTCTGGTAACCAGGGCTCACTACAAGAAAATAACCCAAAAAAGTGCAATAAACATATATAATAAAACTAAAATGAATAAACAAAGAATACCCACTCAACCTAGACAAGATGGGAAAGTCTTCGTTTCCCCTGGGACATAGTGGGTAGAGGTGACAAGGGAGCTGGACACCATGCACATGTAAAAGAGAGATCACAAAAATAGTACAGTACTGTATAGCACAAAAATGATAATCCTATGAAATTCTGCAAAGGTTATACTCACAAGCAGACAGTGAGTAAAGGCATTTCACACATAAAGTGTACACAAACAGTAGTCCCACGTAGAGGGACGTCTGGGAACCAGGATGGGATGGATAGGGTGCACTACAGCAGAGGACAAGAACACACCATAGCGCGAACTGTGCAACAATTTAATGAATTAAAAAACACTTCACAAGTGCCCACTTACAAAATATAAGAAGCTATCAGGCAATAAGGAATCAGAGGTACAGGCATATGATGATCTCACCGCCCCTTCCTCTCCAGAAATCACGATTAGGTTTTGAATGGAGATGCATTAATCCCACGTCACCAGAGACCATTATACACCACCAATGAAGAGCTTCGTGAAGAAAAAAGGATACCTGGCGCTCAAAATTGCACTCTGTCCATAGGAAACAAAACAGTCTCTTAAGAATCCCCCAGAGAGTCCAACTCATGAAGTTGATGTCGGATGATTTTCTTCACTGCTGCAACACCCCAATCTACCTGGAAATGATAAAAAGGCACACCATTGCGCAGTATTCCTGGTCTTAATAGCTTCCCTTTACACAATATTGATGCCAATGTAGACAATGCCTACTTAAAGGAATGACTCTTTCTGAATACAGTTGAGACAATCTGTGCTTTAACCCCTTCCATATCCACTGGTACCACGAATCCCCCGAGTACTTCCTCTATCCCTTGAAGCTCCGTGGTTCAAGGATCTCCCATATCACATGGACCCCCAGAGAGAGAGTGGACAATAGCAAAGATTGCACAAATTTAATTATAAAACGGCTACAACAAGCCTAAAAAACACTTACATGCACTCACATATATGCATGTGGTTTAAAACATCATGAGGATGCCGTCCGCAGCTTGTGATGTTACTCCCTTGACTCCTCCGGTTGAGATCCGCACTCTCACTGCTTCTCCCCAGCCGGTCTGACACGCCTGTGTCCCTCACTTGTTAGGTTGCGTTCCGGTACACAGCCAACTAGCGTAACACACTATGCACCTCTTGAGTCTCTAGGAGTCCCCTGCCGACAGCACCTCCAAGCTCCTCCCACCCTAACGCGTTTCGTGATGTGGGGGTCCGTGTGATATGGGAGATCCTTGAACTCCTGATGTACTGTAAAAAAATTGTATTCCGTTTGGTAATGTATCTTAATAATAAAGGTAGGCTATAATTTTTAATATGGATATTTCAAACCCATTTAGGGAAATTATATGATATAATTTAGGAGTGAATTAAAATGTTTAGATTTAATTTCTCTATCTCTTCCACTTCCTCTCTTATCCTGTTTAATCAGGATGCTGAAATGTACATTATACAGTTCATATCCCTCTTACATTACTGTTACTATTTGAACTTCAGGCCAGAGAATACAATAAAGAGGGTGAGTTCCATAGCTCAGGAAGTTGTTTTAAGTATGAAGTTGATTTTCAGTTACCTAACAGCCCAAATGTGAACTTAATTATATCCTTCATCACTCAAGTTATGAATAAAAAGTTTTGGCTTTGATGTGGAATTAAGTAATTCCTCCTTAAAACCACCCCAACAAGAGACAATATTAGTAACAGTAATTAGTGGTTAACATGCTGTAATAATGAATAAGAAGAATGTCAGATTTAAAAGGCACTGACTTGGAACATTACTTGCACATTTCAGTGACTCACACATCAGAAGTTTAGTTTTTACATAAGCCATTATCCAGCAAAGAACCATTTAGATAAATAAAAAAATGTATTATATACAGTATATAGTTATATATGTTAAATTAACGTAACTTAGGTTAGGTTTTTTTTAGGAAAATTGATCACTTACCTTAGCATCGAAGAAACCACATGTCTAAGAAGGAGAATTAGTGGCTCAGTGAGTAAAAACACTGACTGAGAGTTTGAAGCTGGGGAGCCTGGTTCAATTCCCGGTGTCAGCTCCTTGTGACCTTGTGCAAGTCACTTTATCTCCCTGTGCCTCAGGCAACAAAACATAGATTGTAAGCTCCACAGGGCAGGGACCTGTTCCTGCAAAATGTCTCTGTAAAGCACTATGTAAAACTAGCAGTGCTATGCAAGAACATACTATTATTATTATTATTAATTTATTTATTAATCAATGCTACTCCATAAGATCCCTTACCGCTCATTCACTTTTATGGGATCTCTTACCCTAACAGATATCATCTTCTTCTCTTCTCAGGTACAGTAAATCCCATATTTGAATCATCTTCTTCTCTTCTCAGGTAAATCCCATATTTGAATCCTGTCTCCTATCACCCCTTGATGTGTGTATTTTAGTAAAGGGATCTTGTAACAATCCTAGGTAAATCCCATATTGAATCCTGTCACCAACAATAACCCCCTTGATGTGTCTCTTAATTAAATTCAGCTTTTACAATTAGGCAGGACAACACCAAGTTTAGAAAAACCATCTGTTTTAATGTGCCTCACATGTGCTAATTAAGGTGGCTGGGCTGAACTTAATTTGGTCAGGTGACACTTTAGAGCTATATAACTAAAAGCACAGAAGACTTAGGGCTGGGACCCGCTGCGCCCGGCCGTGTGGGCATTCCCCACCAGCAGGGGAATCCTCCTGAGCCGGTCCCATTCCCCCCTCGCTGCTGGCTCACTACGCACTGTGACGCGTCAGCCGCCAGGGGATGCAAGAAAATTGTGATCCCGAGCGGTGACGTGTCCGTGGTGCGCTGATGAGCCAATCAGCGGCGGGGGCGGGAGCTGTCAGGAAGCAAGGTAGGGGGTGGTGTGTGTGTGTGTGTTTTTGCTGTTGCTTACCTTCCAGCAGCAGCTCCCTCCTGCAGCCCGAGCCCGTGGAGGGAGGGGGGGGAGTAGCGGGTCCCTCTGCTCAAGCCACGCCCCCTCACTCCCGCCCCCTTCCGCTCCGGCTTCCACTCCCTACAGACCACATATCGCGGTCTGTGTCTGTCAGCGCCCCGCCTGTCTGCAGTGCGGGCACGCTGACTGAGGGAGCGGGGCCTTAGCCTTAGGCTTTGGTCCCGCTGCGGCTGATGGCGCATGCGGCAGCGCGGCTGGGGACCATCAGCGGCTTGCCTCTGTTCTTGAGGTCCCTGCTGGCTCCTTCCGGCGTGGCTCCATCGAGTGAGGAGGAGATGGCTCAGATACACAGGTGTGTACATTGTTGGTATTATGTAATTGGTTATTGTTGATAGGTGTTGTTGGGTATATATAGGTGGTGGAAGTCACTGCATCGTGAGCACTCCCTTGATAAAGGTCCTGTTCCTAGGACCGAAACGTCGGTGATTGTGCCTGCTTTTGAATACAACCTTTTTACCATTATCAAGTGTGCTGCCTCTTCCTTACTGTGTGTTCTCTGGATTCTCTGAAGCTCATGGTCTGCCTGGTAAGGAGCCTTGTTATACATATATATATATAATGTATAGGTAGGCGCATGTCCCATAAAATATTTGTAGGAAACAATACCGTGGAGTTTACATGATATCAGGAGACAGCACACAATCTTGAGCAGGTAAAGTGTATATTCATGACAAGGCACAAAACAACCAACATTTCAGTCCCCAAAACGGGACCTGCACCACCCTGAAGAGGGTCCCGTTTTGGTTACCACAAACGTTGGCAGGCAACCCTGCTTTTGACCATAATCGCCCAGCATACAGTGCTTTCACTGCAGCAAGGAATTCTGGGAAATTAAACGCAAATGAGCACACAGTGCCACCTTTTGCTTCAAATCCATTTTTACATGGACCCCTATAAGCTTTTGCTTGCTGCATTGCACAGCTTTTAAGCACAGCCTGGGTTAAAATGCATTGCCAGTAAACCTACCTATAGACAGCTTTTTTTTTTCCTCACGAGAGGGTACACCCTCTCGCTCATCGGATCCCAGTCCACTTCAGTGGATAGGGAGCTTGCCCTTGGACTGTCCAACGGAAGTCAGACCCGCCCTCAGTGCCCAGTTTCCCTGGAGGTTTCAGCCCGAAAGCCTAGGTCTCCAGGGACATTGATGCCTTCCTCCGTTAGGATTCAGGACATCCGTCTCTTCCTCCCTCTGGCCCGAGGCCCGCAAGGTTGTTCACATCATATCACCTCTTTCGAGGGTTGTGCGGGTGCACCCCAGCCCCGAAGGGCTGGTTGTTCGAATGCCATCCCCCCTTAGCCCGAAGGCTCAGGGGTTCTGTGGTCCGGGGCCTGGACACCACCTCTCAACGAGCTAGAGGGCCAAATGCTTGCCACAGACCTTTCCTACTGGAGCCCCATGTAGGATAGTACTGCATTTGGTCATAGCTGTGCAGGTCGAGAGGAGCACTCATCTCGCCTTGATCTTAGCCAAAAGGCCGAGAAACGATCACAGCTGTTTTGACTTTTGGGGTCTCATGAATGTGAGGATGGTTGTGCTGGTTTTGCAATTTGAAGCTTGGATAGATATCCACCACACATTAGTTAAGTTGTGGTGGGTAAAAAAAAGTGACAAAAAACCCTCCACTGTAAAGCATATAGCAAATGGAAATATCACTGTGTGCTCATTTGCATGTCTTAGACAGGTCTGCAACCCTGCCTTTCACCATTATCACCCAGCATACAGTGCTTCTACTATGCAGCAAGGGATTCTGGGAAATGACATGCAAATGAGCACACAGTGCCACCTTTTGCTTTAAATCCACTTTGACATGGACACCTATAAGCTTATGCTTGCTTCATTTTATATATACATACTGAGTTAAGTTATGGTGAGTGAAAAAAGTGACAAAAACCCTCCACAGCAAAGCAAATATGCAAATGTAAATACAACTGTATGCTCATCTGCATGTCTTAGGCAGGTCTGCAACCCCGCCGTTCACCATTATCACCCAGCACTTCCACTGCAGCAAGGGATTCTGGGAAATGACATGCAAATGTGCACACAGTGCCACTTTTTGCTTCAAAAACCATTTTTAACATGTTTCCCTATAGGCTTAAGCTTGCTGCATGGTCACAGCTTTGAGCACAGCCAGGGTTGAGGTGCATAGCCAGAAAACCCACCCACAGACAGCTTTTTTTTTTTTTTTTTTCTTGTAGCCCGGGCGGTGAAAAAAAGTGATCCAAATCAGAATCCGTGCTCATGGTCAAGTGAGACCAGGTGCGCAAAACTTGTGACTAAGTCAGCTCCGTAGAGTAGGCCAGTCCATGCCAGTGACAGTCCTCTTCAGCCGAAGCCAAGAGTCCTGTTGTTACAGCGACGTCTTCGTCCGGAGACTCCGACGTCCATCTCGTTCCCTCCCCGTGCAGTAGGCGCGGCAGGAGGGTCCAAGTCTTTAGGGTGTTCGGCTGACGCCTACTAACCCACCGCAATCTTCCCCCGAAGGGATGGCGATCACTAGCCAGCACTCAGTCTTTACTCTCCGAAGAAAGGGGTGACGATAACCCAACACCAACGAAACATCAAAAATCCATAGTGCAAGTGCTCCTGTGCGCTCTGTGATGCAGTGCAGGAAGTGCTCTGACAGATTACACAAAAAGGTGTGCACGAGTGCACGCCCAGCCCCATGCAAGGCCAGGCGGTGACAAAAATAATGGCTTGTCCCCTCAGCGGAAGGCAATAAGGGGGGCCAAGTGCGGGAAAAATAGGGGTGCAAATAATCAGTGCTCGTGCCAAGTGCTCTTGAAGTGGAGGTTGCAAATCCTCAACCCGAAGGTGCAGCAAGTGGTACTGCCCCAGGTTAACCACTCCTGGGGTGCAGAGAAAATAAGCCCGGGCTACTTTGCATCCGCAGTCTCAGGCCATGACCAGAGGACCAGGTGTAGTCTGGAGAATCTGTCCTTCACAGGACAGACACTACACTTGATCTTAGCCAAAAGGCCGAGAAGCGATGTTTCAACCTTAATGGGTCTCATCAGTGTGGTGTTGGTTAACTGGGTATGCACAGAAGCTAAAGGATGGAGTTTACCATACTGAGTTAAGTTATGGTGAGTAAAAAAAGTGACAAAAACCCTCCACAGCAAAGCAAATATGCAATTGTAAATACAACTGTATGCTCAACTGCATGTCTTAGGCAGGTCTGCAACCCCGCCTTTCACCATTATCACCCAGCACTTCCACTGCAGCAAGGGATTCTGGGAAATGACATGCAAATGAGCACATAGTGCCACTTTTTGTTTCAAAAACCATTTTTAACATGGTTCCCTATAGGCTTAAGCTTGCTGCATGGTCACAGCTTTGAGCACAACCAGGGTATATATATACATATATATACATAGTATAATATGGTATAGTCTCAAGTGTTTGGATCCAACTATAACATGTTGCCACACTTCTCCTGAACTAAAATGGCTACTGGAACTCTGGTTTTGCACATTTGTATAGGTACATTTATGTAAGGTATATTTAGATATTTTTACAAATGCCTTGTGATTTTCCAACATAAAGGCTATTTTCAAGAAACTCATTTACAGCTGTAAGAGACATTGCTGATGAGAAGCTTGCGATACAAAATGAGTTTTACTACAGCTTAGGAGACACCATGCCACAGATCATAACTTGTCAGTGCAGAGATGTACAAACAGCAGTCTCAACATGCACTAAACTTATCACTGACCTTACTTCCTGCCTACTTGAAACCTAACCTCAGCCCAGACATGTTCACTATAGCATCAAATAACCTCCTGCTACATTGTACACTGTGTGCATTGTACAATTTGTTCAAAAACGTATTAATTGGTCACATTATCATTATACCATCTGAGGCTTTTGTAATTGAAGGTAGATGCCATATTTGACTGCAAGGGAGCGGTTATTCCTGTGATGTTTGTTAAAAGCAAGGTGGCCAAGGTTGGAAAAACAGTAGAATAGCATGTTAGCAAGTAATTAAAATGTTGATGACGGCATGATCAGTAACTACAGAATATTAATTGGATTAATAATATTAAAAGGTTGTAGGTACAATAAATGCAGAGCACAGCGAAAACATAGCTAGAATAAGCCAAAAAACATGGAGAATCCAGGGCAACTCAAATATAGGGATCAATTTACTGCAAACTCAGCAACAGATGAACAAAACGAAAAGCATCTAGGCGTTTCGTGCCTGACCACTTAATCAAGGTGTAAGGTGCAACAAACAGCATACATTTTTATACATACCAATTCGCGCCATTTAAATACTGAGGATGACGTCATCGGTGTGCGACCCCAAAGTGAGTCGCGCTGACGCGAAGTATATCCTCATTGGCTGAAAAAGTCAGGTGGTAAAAATATTCAATAAAACAAATTTTAATCAGCTAAAAAAAAACAATGAACAACAATAATAACAAAACATATAAAAACAAGTGTAACGCCTGCATAAAAATTATACAAATCCCTCTCAAATCACCAAGAAAAGACATTGGCTAATACCCTAATGCAGTATCTTCCTACAGTATATGGAGGTAAATACATTTAAGGCATGGAACCCCCACTGTCTCCGGTGCTGCTGACATCTGCTTTTTCGTCTGTGGCTATAGAGACAGTAAATCTCGCTATATCTGTAGGTGGTTCATAAAATGATACTATTTTACTTAGAGGTGGTGCTATGTTACAAGCAAAGTAAGCACGTGCTTAGGGAATTCATATCTTGAAGTCTATCCTCTCCTTTCTCAGAGGGCCTGAGTTTTAATACTATACCCCGGTAGGTCCAATTTTACATAAAAGGAGGCATACAAAAGATCCTCAGTAAGTACAGTACTATTCCAGAGACACAATTACAAGAGCGGGCATATGAGCCAGAAAATATTATTCTGCTTATGGGTGCCAACAAAGCTACAACCTCCATTTGCCCATTTTAGTAAAACTTTGAATATTTTAAGTGTTTTTTTCTACTATAATGAAGATAAAGAGAAAAATAAAGATTATAAATATTTGATTGAAGAAGACAAAATAAAGTCCAAAACAAAGCAACTAGATCACAACAGAGAAACCAAGGAACGCATAGTGTAGGGATGCGAGTTGACATTTGTTAAGGCTGGATCCAAGACAAACTATTAAAAAAAAGAAAGATAAAGCTAGGAAAGGAACTTAGAATAAAGCAGATGCAATACAAAAAGATCTGGTAAAGACAAAAGAAAAAAAAGGTCTATCTGGCCAAATATTGTCAGGTTTATATATATATACAGTACTTAATAAGCAAGTCATAAACGTTAGACAATCCTAAGCAGAGGTATTTGTATGCTTTTCTTTTTACAATTATTTTGTTGCCTGTATACTTCTACAAAATATGTGTCAGTAGGGGATAGATCTTAGCACCAGGTACACACACTAATACCAGCAGAGTATAAACCCTCGTTAGGATTGCCTTGGTTGTAGCATTCACTTAGCCACAGCAATAATTACCCATGAAAACACAATAACAAATATACAGTATGCATTACTTAATTGTTAAAGATTTTTTATGGTGAATCCCAGAAAATGCCCCAACCATGACTATTTTGTTTCATTTGTCGATTTCAATTCCAAGTCTCTTTATCTTGTTAAGTGTAACGAGTGTCTCCTTTTTTACTTTGTCAGTGTGGGTTGCCCAATGCTCGGTTTTTATTAGGCCACAACTTTTTTTTTAGCAGATTATGCACAACCCTGTCCTGAATTTGGTTCAACTGTTTATCTACATCAATGTTGTTTTCTGTATATTTCTATGCAATGTGTGACTTTACCTTGTAAAAAGAAATATCATAAGTATCAATATTTTGATTCACAAGGAGATAGATGCTACCACCTGCTGCACACAGCAATAATATCAGTCAGTGTACAATATAAAACTCTGGTAAGGATTGCCTTAGTAGTATAACTTGCTTAGTAATAACACTAAAAAAACACTAAAACCATGCTACTGTAAATATATTTTATATTACATTTCTCAAAATATACACTATCCATGCTTATATTGGTATAGTTTAAAATAAGGTATCTATTGTATCACAGAGGATGTAAGTGAATGAAAGTAATGAGATTAGATTTTTTACAAATAGACACAGGCTATTTTTTTCATCGGAATAGGTTCCGCAGCGGATCAGCTGGTTCCTTTGGTCCACAGATTTCAGTGGATCAATCTCAATGAGGGCGATTTACTTTTTGCAGATTTTTTATTATTTTTGCCAATACACTCTGCGGATTCCGTAATGCATTGACTGCTCAATCTGCGCTCTGGATTCTACAAATAAATCTGTTGACAGATTTTTAAGTATACGCCAACGAGTTGCTGAATCCACGGATTGGATTCTACAAATCCATCAACGGATTGTGTCCAATGGCAGTTTTTGCTGGAATTCACGTGGATTAAAACCGACCAAATCCGTTTGCAGATTTAACACTGCAAAATGGATTTTTGGCGGAAACTGCGTCAAAATCCGGGAAATGGATTTAGGTGGATTTGCCCATCTTGACTTACCGAATCTTAGGCTAATAACGTTATTTAGAGACATACAAGCAATGGGGGGAGCGGTGGGATTAGAAAAACATTTAAGAATTAAAAACAGTAAAATACAATAAAATTATTGTGGTTATAACAATATTGCTGGGGGTTGGTGAAAATATTAAATACACTTACACGTCAAATGAGTCACAGTCATTACCAGCGAAAGGTCAGATATAAAGTAAAATGAGGTTAAAAAAAAAATGACATCGATATTCAGACCATTCGCTACTAAAAAACGCAATTTGAAAATCCAAAAAACTCTTGTTGGGAAAGGTTCTTGAGTATAAATGGGCAAAACTGTAAAAATTAGTTTTGAGGAATTTCCCAAGCTTTCCATTCGAAATCTGTTACACGGTGTAAAATCTGTCAACAGATTTTTCTAGTTTAATGTATGCGGATTAATCAAAAAACGCCATTGCATACAATCTGTTTACATATTTGTAAACTCAAATCCGTGGATTCCTTAATACGTTGGAGGATTTTGGCATGGAATCCTCGGATTCAGCAATCCTTTGGAGGATTTTTAAAATCCTTCAACGGATTGCGGGATCTGTAGATTGGATTTTCAATGATAAAAGAAATCAAGAAAAGGCAAATAGCCCTTTTTAAGAATGATTTGTGGATATCTGCAGACCAAAGGAATCAAATCAATCTGAGGCGGACCCAAATCCGCAAAAACATTTGACCATCTCTAGTCTATTTTTCTCTCCAGCAAGGATG
This sequence comes from Ascaphus truei, assembly GCF_040206685.1. Taxonomy (NCBI): domain Eukaryota; kingdom Metazoa; phylum Chordata; class Amphibia; order Anura; family Ascaphidae; genus Ascaphus; species Ascaphus truei. The sequence goes on from NC_134486.1 coordinate 358,411,917, forward strand.
CACCTGATCAATGCACCACCAAATTTAACCCTTACGGTTAGAATTCTAAAAAATAGAAAGTCAAGGAACCGTATTGAACATATTCACCAAAACAGTAAGTGCCATTGTAGTGCGATATTGCATGTGTAGCTATTAAAAAAGCTCAGATAAAAAGCATGGGGGGGCAAGGGGGGGCACTTGCCCCCCCCCCCCTTGATCCTCGGCGGCCAACAGCGGGGGACAGAGGGCACTGGCGTGACAGGATTTAGCGCGCTCACGATGTGCAAGGAAGCGCGCGCGTATCTTCCCTGCTTCCCCCCCCCCCACCTGGGGCTCCCCCCCCCACCTGGGACCCCCCCCCTTCCTCCCCCCGAGCCCGCTCACAGCTGCTCGCGGCACTTCCTGTGCCTGCTGCTAGTGAGCGCGTGACTGTCCGTGACGCAGAATCTTCCCGCCTCTACTGGTGGCTGCGCAGTGTCCCCCTTTCTTCCCCAGGTCTCCGTGGTTGCCCACCCGCCCAGGGTGATAGTAGGTAGGTGCAGGGGTGCGGCCGCCAGGGGGGGGGGGGTTTGCCTCCTGTCCTGGTGCTCCCTCCTGCCCTGGTGCTCCGCTCCCTCCTGTCCTGGTGCTCCCATCCCCCGTCCCCTTGTTGTGGAAGATGAGCGCGGGGGGCGGGTAGTGGTGATGCACTTCTGGCTGGTCGGATCGCCGGCCTTCCCCCCCCTCCCGTTCCCAGGCACTTACATCCGGCGCTGCATCTCTTGCTCCACTTTGTGTGTGTGTGTGTGTGTGTGTCTGTCTGAGGCGTGTGTGTCTGAGGCTGTGTGTGTGTGTGTCTGAGGCTGTGTGTGTGTGTGTCTGTCTGAGGCATGTGTGTGTGTGTATGTGTGTGTGTTTCTGAAGCTGTGTGTGTGTGTGTCTGAGGCTGTGTGTGTGTGTGTGTGTGTGTGTGTGTGTGTGTGTGTGTGTGTGTGTGTGTGTGTGTGTCTGAGGCTGTGTGTGTGTGTGTGTCTGAGGCTGTATGTGTGTGTGTGTGTGTGTGTGTGTGTGTGTGTGTGTGTGTGTGTGTGTGTGTGTGTGTGTGTGTGTGTCTGAGGCTGTGTGTGTG